>NC_141473.1:41750958-41925916 GCF_009769465.1 Tauraco erythrolophus
GGAGTGAAATGGGAGCAGCCTTTCGAGTTTGTGGCTGCAATATGTTTTTCAAGAGTTAAGCACCCACGAAGCCGAGCAGCCTGCGGGCTGGAAACGTTGAGCTGAGGTCAGGAGTTGGCATCTCGGAATTCAGAGATGCACCTTGGTGGAGGTCACAGGTAAGAGCTGCTGGTGCCCCAGCTGCCTCACGCCTGGCAAAGACTGTGACACTTCAGAGATGCCTCTGGCAGACAGTTAGGCACATAGAATCATAGAATGGTTCGGGCTGGAAGGGACCTTCAAAGGTCATCTAGTCCAACCCCCCTGCAAGGAACAGGGATATCTCCAACTAGATCAGGTTGCTCAGAGCCTCATCCAACCTGGCCTTGAACGTCTCCAGGGATGGAGCATCCACCACCTCTCTGGGCAACCTGTTCCAGTGTTCTACAACTCTCATGGTAAAAAATTCATTAGTTTCTTCCTGCTGCCTGGAAGCCAGTGTGTGACCCTGTTTCCAGGAGTAAGGAATTGTAAGCAGCTCTTGCAGGACTAGCCAGAAATTAAGGTCGTTTTTAGGTATTGATTGTTTCCTTTCATCTTTTCCTGAGGAAAGCCCTTGGTTCCCCTACTTTTAAGAATGTTCTTCATCTAAAGCTGTAATGCCTTGCAGTGGTAGATGTGCTACAATCAGTTGCCAGTGATAGCATAATTTTTTTCATGAATGTGCCTGATAACTGGTTAATCACATCCATTTTCTTTCTTCCCTTGGTGCTGTAGGCATTCCTGCCCCAACCCCTTTGATGTTGAGTGCAGAACAGGGTACATCCTTGTTTAGTTCTTTTTAACCACGTAGGACTAAAGGGTACCTCGAGCTTTCTCCCAACTGTGCTTTGTCCTCTGGTTTGGTTTGGTTCATTTTGTTTTGCTTTGTTTTGTTTTATTAGAGCGTAGTCTTAGTGCTCCTCTGCGTTGTTTGGGCTTTGTGAACTGTATTTTCTGTTGGTCGTTCTCATCTTTTAACTTAATCTTCAGGAAAACCATACGAATATCAACCTGCAGCCTTTAAGTTCTGTTTGCTGCCCTCCTGCACCAGATGTTTTTTATGGCTGGCTGGTAAGCCTTAAACCTCTGTTGAGATGTGCTACACCTGAAAACACAGGGAAGAAAAGGTTTCAGGAATGTTTTTTTGAAGCAGATTGTTGTCTCCTCCTCGTGCTGTGTCTCCTGAAGCTTTCATTGTCCTTTTCTAACAGCATCTGACAGGGCTGTCTGGGATTCCTGGAACCAACCTTTGCAAGCATTGTTTTGTGAAGTATTCCAGCAGGAGACTGGGCTTCCAGTTGTCCTGTAGTTCTGAGAACTTCTTGATCAGCAACTACTGTGCATTTACACAGCCCTTGGCCTCCTGTATTGGCATCTGCTCCTCTATCTGAGATGTGGTCACACAGCTGAGACCAAGGTGGAACACTAAAACCTGTTGTCCCTCTTACCATGGGTGCTTTCAGGAGTGGAGTCTAGCCCACCAGCTCCCACAACACTGTGCAGAATTACATGTCTTGTCTTCTTCCTTGTAGGATTGTATTCCTTATTTAAGGAGGACAGAGTTACTCACAGGCATCTGAAAGGAAATGCAGTGCCACTGGACTGCACTCTCCTGCTTCCGTTCCCTGTCAGGGTAGGAGCTTATCTTCCTACCACCAGAACTGCCATTGTTGGTTGATACTCAGTCCCTGAACTGGGAAGGTAGGTGAAGACCCCTTCTCCACAGTCCTAGTAACTCTCACTCACTCCATCTCTGAAATTACCAGAGTCTGAGATGTCCTTCTTGTCTTGGAAATTCTTCAAAGACTTTTTTGTGACTGTAAGTGAAAGCCCCACCTGCACAAGTGATTGCTGTTCCCTTCAGGGCCAACCAGGACAGCTAAGTCTCCGCAGATCCTTTTAGGAAATGATGGTGCAGCTTATCAAGGCCTTGTGGACATTTTATGTCAACCTTCACCTGTTTATCATCCTTGGACTGTTGTAGATTGCAGGTAGGATCCACCTGTAGAAAAATTGATAGGCCAAAGGGAATAAGTTCTTATGCTCCTGTCGCTGCCATCATTCCTAGGTGTCACAGTAGCATCCAGAGTCAGGCTAGATTGAGACCACGAGCAGTTGAGTCATCCAGGCAAGAACATTTACTCCTCCTCAGTGCTCCAGCTCTGCCTCCTTCTTGATTAAGCACTTACAGTTTTATTATTACAGTACAAGTTCTAACAGACAGGCTTTTTTATGATGCTCCGTTCAGGAGATCTTAATGGCAATTAATGCCATGATCCAGCTGCTTGGACATCATTGCAGGTTGCACGGGGCATGACCAACACAGTCCTGAAGACCAAGTTTCCTGCTCTTCTAATAGAAGAACGTCACGACCCCACAGTGCTTGAGCCTTGCAAAGAACGTATGGAGATCATCCCATTGGTGGGATCACCCAGCTCAGTCCAAGGCTGGAGTCGGTTCTCAGCTTACTCAAGAAGTCAACAACATCCAAGTCCTTGACCGGTCATGCAATAGCAGAAGTCCTGCAGCCTTCCATCACACTTTACCACATGTGGTGCCAGACATTGGCGTAAGGCCTTTTCTGGCAGTAGCTCAGGTGGTGTCTTCTTTGCAGCACTGCTCCTACACTTAGTGTCAGAGGTTCTCCTCTTTTATCATCACCTCCACACCCTGTGTCAACTTCATGCATCTACCAGGACAGCGGCACAAGCTGGTAGTGCACCACGGAGACCGGCTGTGTATCTTGTTTGGTCGTGGGTCCATGGTGCCATGGACAGGAGCTGTCCTCCACCAGATGCCTTCGTGTTTCACAGACTGCACACCAGCATTAGCTGTGGCAGGAGGTTACTCCTAAGCTGTGGAAGCTCTGGAGCCAGTCCTTCCAAATATGGAGAAGTTGGTTTTTACGACAAGTACTTCCTGCTTCAGGAGGAAGGAGAAGTATGGTGATTCAGGCAGGTTGTGAGAAAACAAAATGCTTCTGTTAGCAGTTTGCATTGAGATTTGTGACCTAAGCTGCAACCAGCTGTTCAGAAGAGGGTCTGGGTCCTTTGCCCCCTGGGATTTCCATGCCCCAGTTCCAGAAATACTGGGTCTTTATGCCCTCAGGACTGCCTGGGACCATGTGAGTCTTCACCAAGATGTTGAATGTAGCTGGACTTTTATGACAAACCAGATGTCCCCATTTCCTTAACTGAAACACTGCATGTTAACAGGCCGTGCAACGGAACGCGTCTGGCCGTTTCTACAGGCTGCTCAGTGATGTTTTAGAGTGGAAGTCCCACGAGGAATGCCCAGACGTGACATTTAGCTCTCATTCAGTCTGTAGGGATTATTGGATCGAGTCCTGGACTCTATGGCAACGGGAACCCAAGAACCAGCGTGGAGATGGTTGCTGTCTGAAATAACGTGTTTGACGGAGAGATGGAAGAGTTTGTAAGACAACCATCGTATTTGCAGCACCAAACAGCAGCAGGCGGAGATCCAGAGGGTTTCCTTCAAAGCAGGGAAGCTCACGTGTAACTCACAGATCTTCAGGGTGCTGAAGTCCTGCTCAGGTGCCTTGGCTCCATCAGTAGCAGTGTGGACAGAGGGTTGGCAACCGCAAAAAGTCTCCAGAGTCACTCCTTCACATCCCAGGAGCGAAAAGGAGAGGAATTGCAGCTTAGAGGGGTTTGTCAGAAGGATTACTTACTTCAAAGTACTTAGAAATCTTACCCAACAAGTGCTGTTAGCATCCATCAGATATCTTTCCTTTACCAGTTTGGAGGAAACGGTGATGACTCAGCTTAGAGTAAGACTGGCAGGATGTATGAAGTGAAGCAAACCTCGGTGAATAAAAGCTCCAGCCACAAGGAACTGAAGTGTCAGCAGAGTTGGAGGAAGCACGACACAAATTCTTAAGAGATAGTTACTGAAGATCATTTAACCCAAAAAACGTAGCTGAAAGGAAAGCCCATCAAAAATCTGCAGAGTTTGGAATAAAGCAACTTTAGAAATGGAGCGGATCCTCAAAGCAAGGATGTAAGTGAGTCGTGGCCTTAGATTGGAATCCAAGTTTGGTAAACATGCCCACCTCAGTGCCAGATTTCCTTTGTACAGCACTTAAAAGATGAAAGAGATGTAAGCTTTTCAGGAGACAGCAACAGAAAAATTCCATCTGTTGAGGCTCTGTTTTCCCCGCAGTCACCAAAAAATGTCAGGGAACAATTTGTTGCCGTTTGCGTGAGGTTGTTAAGCAACATGAAACTCAAATATTGTGCCCGTTCATTTCATATTGGAGCAACTTAATTTGAGGAGTGAAGAGAGGAACTTTTGTGTGATTCACAGGCTCGTACCGCCTGATGCTTGGTGTTCCCAGGGCACGTGTTTTTAAGAGCTGCACATGTCTCAGCTGGCTTCGTGGCGCAGAGATCTGCCTAAGGAAGGTCACAGCAGGTGTGGAGTTGGGTGGTTTTGTGGCATCCTTTTGGATTGTCAAGGAGATGGGATTGTGATATTGCTGATGTTGCCCGCTTTGGAGAAACATCTGCGAGTATCAGCAATACTTGTGCTTTTGGCTGAGCATCTTCTGACCAGTCACTCATCTTGGTGGAGCGTGGATCTGTTTGAAGCGTGCTTGTGTTAGCAGGGAGGTGGCAGTAATGGAAACTGCAACGTTTTGTAGTTACGGTGGATAATATGGTGATTTCATATGGGAATCAGCACCAGAGTTCAGTGGTGGTGAACTGTGGTATTAAGCAGTGGTGGGAAGTGGCTGGGAAGGTGTGGAGACTGAGGAGCCCTCAACCCCGGCGCCTTGTCCCCGAGTAACACGTCTCCAGGGTTGTGTGGTCAAGCTGTGGCTTCGGAGAAGAAGCTATTAGCAAATCATAGAATGGTTTGAGTTGGAAGGGACTTCAAAGATCATCCAGTTCCAGCCCCCCTGCCATGGGCAGGGACATCTTCCGCTACATCAGGTTGCTCCAAGCCTCCTCCAACCTGGCCTGGAACACTTCCAGGGATGGGGCAGCCACAGCTTCTCTGGGCAACCTGTGCCAGTGGCTCACCACCCTCTGAGTGAAGAATTTCTTCCTTACATGCAATCTGAATCTCCTCTCTTTCAGTTTAAAGCCATTGCCCCGTGTCCTGTCACTACACACCCTTGTCCAAAGCCCCTCTCCAGCTTTCCTGTAGCCCCTTTAGGTACTGGAAGGCTGCTAGAAGGTCTCCCCAGAGCCTTCTCTTCTCCAGGCTGAACAACCCCACCTGGTTCTTCCTGATGTATTTCATACACCTGTAAAGACCAGGTGAAATTTATCCTGTTGTCAAGGGACGAGCACAAAGAGATGTCACCAACACCACCTGGGGCACAGCGCAGTCATCCCCGTCTCGCTCGGAACAAGCTGCTGTGCCTGCCCAGCCGGGAGCAGTCCCGTGCGGGGACGGCAGGTCCGGAGTGCGGCCACGTTTAGCTGATGCCTTGGGAGAGGTTTCTCCTCCAGGGGCCATGGTTGGGGAAGACCAAGACTGTGCTCAGTGGGGTGGGACCCCCTCGCTGCACAAGCAAGCATCTTCTGCTTCTTCCCGCGGCAAAGACTTGCTTTCCTTTGCTTCACCCCCCTCATGTCAACCAACTTTGCCCTCAAGTTCATCTGACCCTACAAAGGAGTTGATGTGGGTTTGGATCCCCTTGCTGCCTCTCGGGAGGCCGTGAGCCAGCGGGGGGCTGAACTTTTGGGGTTTTTTTTTTTGTCTCTCAGGTTGGACTTCAACGGGTTTTACACCGAGCGCTTGGAGCACATGTCCGCCGAGCGCAGCCAGAAGGCAGCTCCCCTGCTTCCTCGCCTGGCTGTTCCTGCCCAGTGAAGCCCTGCTCCTGCCCTCCTCGGCTGCCACCTCTTCTGCACCAGCAGAGAACCAAACACTCACTTCAAGCCACAAGTTCTCAACCATCTGCATTCACAGTGCAAGCTGGAAACAAAACCATAAGGGTCATCCCGGAGAGACAGGGGAATAGTCCATCTCCTGAAATGTGCGTCATGGATTTTCTCTTCTGAGAGGCTTTTGTTAAGTCCTTTTTTTTTTTTTAACTACATTGTAAAATGATGTATTTGTGTGTTGTAAAATACATTAAAAAAAAAAAAAATCAGTTGTTTTGTCTGTTAACAGAACTCAGGGTGCAAATTTGTCTTTTAGGTGGCTAAAAGGGGGGGCCTACAGGAAAGCTGGGGAGGGACTTTGGACAAGGGTGTGTAGTGACAGGACAAGGGGCAATGGCTTTAAACTGAAAGAGGGGAAATTTGGATTGGATAGAAGGAAGAAATTCTTCCCTCTGAGGGTGCTGAGGCACTGGCACAGGTTGCCCAGAGAAGCTGTGGCTGCCCCATCCCTGGCAGTGTTCCAGGCCAGGTTGGATGAGGCTTTGAGCAACCTGGTGTAGTGGAGGGTGTCCCTGCCCATGGCAGGGGGGTTGGAACTAGGTGATCTTTGAGGTCCCTTCCAACCCAAACCATTCTGTGATTCTATGATGAATTTTGGTCAGCTCACAGCGATTTGGCTCAGCTGTCACACGGTGTTATTTTCAGGGTTGCTGGAATGAAGCTGGTCAGCTGCTCCAGCCGACGAGACGGGGTTCGGAGCTGATGAGCAGGAACGTGATGTTTGTATTGTGTTGTCCGACTGCTCAGCAGAGGACTTCCAGGGTGTCTTGCAGAGTTGTGCAGCCGGGGAACAAGTGGTAGCCAAGACATGTGCCAGGGACCCAAAGGCCTCAGTGAACCTGGGGAGACGTGTGAGGACTGTGGATAAAGGGCTGAGTGCTCCTGTTAATGACCTATCCTTCCTCACCTCCTCCTTTGCAAGGACCTTCTAGAGTGCCTTAGAGGGAAAAGCCAGGTTCTCTTTGCTCTGATGGCCTAAAGCTGGTCCTCCAGCTTGGCAGAGGGAGAGAGACCCAAGGAGAAGATAGAGACCACCAGTCCTGGATCTGGAGGACTGAATTCCTTCATCTGAACGTTGAGGTTGAGGACCGAGACCTCAGCCAGCATCATCTGCCTCTTCAGGGAAGGGACTCGTGCAGTTCATGGGGAAGGGAAAGTTTCCTGTTCCTGCCACCAAGGTGGCCTCTCAGTCTGGGAAGGCTTGGAGAAGTTGACCTGCCGTTTCCATTAAGTTTCTGTGGATCTACAGACCTCACAGCCTGTCCCTCGAGCTCCGGGTGGAGAGGCAGAGGAGCCCAGTTCCCTGGAGGAACCTGCTCCCCTCTCAGTGCCCAACATCTCAGGCTTGAGAGACTCCCCTGGCACCTCGCCGTGTCACCGTTGGTCACGCACCTTTTTTACGCCGATGAGCAGTGCGGTGGCTGTTGCAGGAAAAAAATTCCGTTTGGACAATTTCAACTAAATCAGGATTAATAGCACGTGGTTAGCCAGCAAGCGCTGAGTCTCAGCAGAAGTAACAGATGTTTCTGAAACGTTCATTTTCCAAGTCAGCAGCAGCTTCCTAAGCATCCGTCCGTGAACGATCCCAAGAATCCCGCTCACACCCGCACGTGCACGCGCACCGTTCTTGCAGCTTTTAGTGGGGAAAGGCATCCCTCTCCTGGGAGGGGAGCTCCCCTCTCCTTGGACACCCCTTTTGTGGGACACGTGGGTGCTCCACCTCTGTGGGATCCCGTGCTGCTCCCTCCGACCCCCTTTCTCGGAGCGAGAAAGCCCCCGGGAAGTCACCCACTCCCCGGGGCCGGGTGCCCCCCTGCTTGTTGCAGGAGGTGGATGTGGGTCTTCTCCCCTCACCAGAAGCCAGGAGGTGCCCGGAGAGGGGCAAAGAAAAGGTCCCGTGTCTGAACCCAGCAGCCCCATGTCCCGCGGCGTGGCGGTTGGGTACCTCCTTGCCCAGCGTGGCGATTCGGCTGCTCCGTGTCTCGCCGGCGAGCGGGGTGATGTGCTGCGTGGCACACATGGGTGGAGTTGGTCGGTAGCTCCTTCGAGGCCAGCTCAGCTCCGCACACCTTGCAAGGATTACCATCGTGGTGGGGACAACGCTACTGGAGATGTTTAGATGTAGGAACAGACACGACTAGGAGTGTCAAGGGTGGAAGCACAGAGCTTTAATATTTATTGTTGTGTTTTTTTTTTTTTTAAATAAACTTATCTATTTAGGAGGGAGTTACAGAAAGAGGGAAGACACTGGAGCAGCGCTTGGCTATGGTGGTTTCTGTGCCACTTTGGAGGAAGCTCGTCCACTGTGACAGAGCTCTGTGACAGCCAAATTTGGCGTTGGATCCCCTCTTTCATTAAATGCAAAAGTTAAACACGGTGTTTCCGGGCTGGTCCTGGACTGAGACACCAAAAAATATTAAAAAAAATCAGTTTGGAGGACAGGGTTCTCTCTTCACGAGTTGCCTCATGGAGAAGAGAAGGTGCAACGGGTTGCACCGTGAGAGGTTTATTCTCAATTTAGGAGATATGTTACGGTGAGAACAATCACTCACTGGAAAAATCTACCCAGGGACATGGTAGAGTCCCCCCTGCTGGAGAGTTTCAAGATGCCACTGGACAGGGTGCAAGATAACCTCTTCCAGGCTGCCTTCCCCACTGCAGGTAGGACCAGATGGTCTTCAGAGGTCCCTTCCAACCTGGGACATTCCGTGGTCAAGGGGGAGACAGCAGTCAGCTCCATGGCAGAGCGGAGAACTCCGGGTGCAGTGCACCTCCCAGCTCAGCCCCACATGGTGGTCTCAGCCTCTCCTGTCCTTTGGGATCAGGGAGAATCGCAAGTGCCCCCCGATACACCCCAATGTCCCACGGTTTCCCCAGGCTCCCTGACAGCTCATCCCCCCGTGGTGACTGCAGCCCCTCCATCATCTCAGTACTCCATCATCTCAACGCCCCCACTGACACCCCCAAATACCTCCCCAGTAGTCCAGCCACCCTCAGCTCCTGCATCACCTCGGGGTCACCCCAGTGCCCCACGGACACCCCTTCCACATGCCACAGGCAGTCCCCTGTGCCCCACAGGACACTCCCAGCCCCACTGCCTCCTGTGGCAGCCCAGCCATCCCAGCCTCTCCACCACCTGAGGGCCAGGCAGGACTTCCCAGTGTTCCCCGCCATCCCTGATGCCCTACAGCCACCCTCTCGATTCCTTGCGGATCCCTGCATTGCCCTGGGACGTGCCCTAGAGGCCATGGACCTGCCCTGAATCCCCTTGGACTCTCCCCAAAGCCACGCAGACAGTCGCCAATACCATGTGTGCACCTTCTGATACCCCACAAAGCCTTCCCGATGCCCCAGGGCCACCTCCCAATGCACCATGGACCCTCCCCAGTGCCCCACAGACCCTCCTCAATGGCTCACGGACACCCCACAATGCCCCATGGACAGTCCCTGATGCTCTACGCACCCTCCCTGATACCCTATGGACACCCTACGATGCCCGGTGGACAGTCCTTGATGCTCTATGTGCCCTCCCTGATATCCCACAGATGCCCCACGACAGTCCCCGATGCTCTACGCACCCCATGATGCCCCGTGGGCAGTCCCTGATGCTCTGCATATCCTCCACGATGCCCCATGGACATCCCACAATACTCCACGGACACCCCCTGATGCTCCATGGACGCTCCCCAATGCCCCACAGACCCTCCTCAATGGCTCACGGACACCCCACGATGCCCCATGGACAGTCCCTGATGCTGTAGGCACCCTCCCCGATGCCCCACGGACACCCCCCGATGCTCCGTGGACCCTCCCCGATGCTCCATGCACCCTCCCCGGTACCCTACGATGCCCCATGGATGGTCCTCGCCGCCCCGCACCCTCCCTGTCTCTCCCAGCCCCCCTCCTCACGGACCCCCCCCCCCCCCCCCGACTCCACCGGGGGCGGCTCCATCCCCGCCCCGTCCCGCCCCGTCCCGTCCCGCGAGTGGCGGTGACTCACGGCGGGCGGGGGCTGCCGGCGCGGCGGGGCGCGCAGCGGCAGCGCTTGGCACCGGGCACCGCGGGCACCTCCGAGCCATGGCCCCGGTGCTCGTCCTGCTCCGCCTCCTCCTGCTGCTGCTGCTGCTGGGCCACGGTGAGCGTGGGGCGAGCGGGTGGGCGGGCGTGGGTGCCCGGCGGGGCAGGCAGCCGCGCGTCCGACGGGACGGGGTCTTGTGCCGTGGGGCAGGGTTGGAGGGAACGTTTTTTCCCCGCGAGAATGAAGGGAACGCGTGGGAAGCGGCGTGGGAGGGGATGCGTAGGGGTGGGGGCGGGGGGGGACGCTGGGTGCGGGGTGGCTTTTTGGGACGGTGAACTTTGGGCTGGCAGACCCGAGGGTCAGCGGGAGGATGGAGAAAGGGGCTTTGAGGACCAGCTCGCCCCCCTCCCCCGGCTCCGCCGTTCCCCGCTGGCCCCGGGGCGGAGGGTCGCTCCCGGTCCCGTCCCGCTCCCCGCCCCGTTTTGCCCCCCCCCCCCCCCCCCCCCCCCCAACTCCCCGCGCCGACGGGGCGCCCGCCGTTATGTAAAGCACCTCGGCGAGGGGAAATTTGTCACCGCCAGCCTGCGGCGGGGCGAGGCGGGGGGAGCTGGTGACTCAGCCGAGGGGGTGGCGATGAGGCTCCTGGCTCCCGCTCGGTCGCCGTGGGCGAGGACCGCCAGGCACCCGCAGACGGGCGACCCCGAGCTGCGCTGGCCCCGGCTGACCCCAGGATGGCGGGCACGGCTGTGGCTCCGGCTCCCGGTTCGGGGTTCCCGGGGAAGATGAAGGGTTTCTGGCAGAAATGTCTCTTTTCTGACATCAAAAAACCCCAAAACCAAAAGGAGAGGGGGGCTGGGAGGAGGGTTGAGCCAGCCCAGGGGTGAGCCGTTCTCCAAAACACAGGCCCCCACCCCGGGCAGCTGCCAGGCTCCACGGCACAAACCATGGTGGTCAAGACAGGGAGCTGAAAAACCTCCATCTCTCTTTGTGGACCTGGGGCTCCGGAGGGTTTTCCGCCCTTGAAGGGAACTGCTCACCCATGGGTGATGCTGAGCACCCTGTGGGTGCCGGGACTGGGGGAGCTGGAGCATCCCTGGAGCCCGACAGGGAGTTCCATTCCATGCAGGTTTTTGAGGACTTGGTGGTTTTTGGCTCTTCCCCGCGCCTTTGTGTTGGCCATTTCCATCATCCCTCCCGACTCGTTTCCAGGCATCCCGCCTTCAAAGCCCTTTGCCTTTTCCCAGGTGCCGCTGCCAGGCCAGAGGAGAAGCTGGCCCACATCAAGGAGTACGAGATGGTGATGCCACGCAAGGTGCTGGCACCTCGGGGTAAGAGGGACCTCCCTGCTCCACCGGTGAGTAGTGTCACCTCCCAGATTCCAGCCCCGCACAGCTGCCCTCCCTGCCTTGCTGGGAGTCAGGAATGGGGATGGGGATATCGATTTCGGCAGAGACCCTTGGCTCGCTGCT
Organism: Tauraco erythrolophus; assembly: GCF_009769465.1. NCBI lineage: Eukaryota > Metazoa > Chordata > Aves > Musophagiformes > Musophagidae > Tauraco > Tauraco erythrolophus. The sequence continues at coordinate 41,762,388 of NC_141473.1, forward strand.
GAGCTCGGAGCTGGACCCCCCCCTTGGCCCTGTGCCAGACCGATGACCTGGTGCCCATTGTCTCACATGGCTTCTGCTCCAGAGGATGGAAATCTTGAAGCAGTTGATCCAGCTCAGCTTTCCTGGACTGTTTTGGGTCAAAATAGGAACTACAGAGAGCAGGATGGGCTCTCAGAGCGGGAGGGGGGAGCTGCTTTCTCTAGTACTTTCTTCTGAGATGTTACCCAGCAGTGCCACCTCTCGCAGTGATCTTGTGACATCTGGTCTTTGCTCAAGGAGGGATTTGCAAAGCCTCGTTGAGCTGTAAGCACTTTTCTTGCTGTGTTTGCTGAAGTTGTGGTGGGTTTTTTTTTGTCCTTTGGGACAGGGAAATAAGAATCACAGAGTTGCAGAAACCCACATGAAAGCAAGCCAGTGTTATTTTTCTTGGGAAACCTTTCATTTAGGGGATTTGACTCAGGATTTTTGAGTGCTTGGGGTTGATGTCCGTAGGATGATGGCCTTGACCTTGAAGATGCTTTCCTCTGTTTCTTAAAGTGCAATTCAGCCAAATACACGGATTCATTTTCTAGGACTGAAAAGCACTGGCTTTAGCACCTTAGGAGACAGAGGGGCTGGGGACATTTATTTCCTAGTAAGCTCTTCCTACAGCACGTTTATCTGTGGTTCCAACCCTTCCTGATCCCTCCAAAAACACTCCCCGAAAGCATCTGTTTTCTCTGCTCTAGAAACCTAAACTTGTCCACGACACAAACATTCCCCAAGCTATTTAGAGACACCATCTGTGCCAGGCACGCTGGGCGGATCTGCACCCATCTGCCCGGAAAGGGGAGCTCACCCGTCTCGGGGTCCCTTTGCTTTCCATGACATGGGAGAAGACATCTACCCTGAGCTGTGTACTTTGGGACAACCATGGGTGGCATCTGGATTCAGCCTTGGATTGAGTGGTCCCTTGGACCTCCCAGAACTGCTGTGTTGAGGGTATGAGGTCTCTTGCCTTTTGAGCCGTTTTCCACAAAAGTTGAGTTTGCTCTCCCAGTAACCTTGGTGGGGAAGAGGTTCTCTGCAAGGCTTGCCCACCACCAAGCCCCTCTTTGAAGGGAAGACATGTAGCTGGATGGGCATTTTCTGCACCAGCTCCTCCTGTGGCTTTGCATTAGCAGCCTCTGGCTGGGATGGGTGTGGGCCAGGAGCTGGTTCCTGGTGCAAAGGGGTCAGAGCAGTTGGGACACATGGGGTTGGTCCAGGAGAGCATCTGCCATGTGAGGTTTGAAGCAGACAGCTCCCTTCTGGCTTTGCTTAAATCAAAATGTTCAGCCCTGCCGATGGGGTGAAGACCTGGGTCCTGCAGCACAGGATCTCCTGGGATGCCAGCCTTCCCACAGGCCGTGGTCCTCTCCTCCTGCCCGCCCTTAGCAGGGGCATGACAGGGTGTGTGGCATACTTGGGTTCTTCATGGAAGGGGGCCTGAAAAAACTGCAAGAAGGGCCTTCAGGAAGATTTATAGTTACATTTTCTTGATTGTGGAGGTGACATCTCTCTCGTCTCCATGCTCCAGTGCTTCAAAAAGCTGTATTGAAACGGGAGGGTGGTTTCCAGCCTGTGTAAGACCCGGTGTTGAAAGCTGCTGACTTCTGCCTCAGCGCACTTCTGCTTGTGTATCCCTGCTGATCTCCCCCGTCGCATCCCGGAGCCAGTTGATGCAAAGAGGCAAGTCCTTTGCCTGGGTGGAGACAGCCAAGCTCCTGCTGTCCCAGCCTGGGGCTCTGCAGGAAGTAGCAGGACGTTGCAGAGCAAGCGGTAGGACCAAATGGAGCAGGAGCAAGGGGCGATGGCAGCCCAGCAACCCACCTTCTTTTCCTCCTCTCTTGTGCTGCAGCTCCTCTGATACGTGGCATGGTGCAATGAGCCCCATCCCTACTCTCCTAGCGAGACCCGCCGGCTCTTCCCACCCAGAGGAGAAACATCCTGTGCTGGGGTGGGATAGTGGCATCGCGTCCCGTTCCTCTGCAAGCTCTCTGGTTCTCTTAACAAGACCAGCTGGGAGGAGAGATCCCTCCTGTCTGTGTGCTGTGGCCATGGCTCTGCTTCGCTTGCTCAGCACGATCAGGGGGTTAGCAGGGCTGGAGCAGGGGCAGGGTTCAAAGCCATCCCATCTGGAGCCCTTGGAAAGTCCATGCTAGTAAGCAAAGGGGTGATTCAGAGAAGCTTTAGTAGGAGGTGGGTTTTTTTTTAGCTTGCCCTGCAGTTGTCTCCGAGAGACCATCCCTGACCCAGCACCCCCTTCCAAGCACTTTCCTGCCGTTTCTTAAGACCTCCTCTGGCTCCGGCGCTGCCAACAATAACAAAGGATCGCTCTGTTGGCGAACGCGGGCCGGGGCGGCCGCGTCGGGCAGGAGACGGTGCTCATAAAAGAAGAATTTGCCAGAGACCCTTGAGTGTGCCCACATGCTGGCGGTGCCTCCGCCTGCAGCTGGGGCTGCCTGGCTGCCCGGTCCCTTGTTGCAACGCGCTCGGCATGCCGAGAGGGTGCCTCGTGGCCGGCAACGCAAACTGGGTGGAATTGAGGGCGACCGAGTGCTGGGCAAACCTTCTGGGCTGGCCCCGCTGGCACTGAGTCAGCAGGACTTTCCACTCAGCCCCAGCTCCCCGCAGCTGCAGATCCTCACCCTGGGAGCACTGAGCCGTTGTATGATGGCAGGTGGTGTCACCCTCCCCGGGGAGAGGCCGCACACCTCATCCAGGAGGAATGCTGGCCCTGCGGGAGAAGCTTGCTTTGCCTTCTCTCAGCTCTCCACCCCAGGATCCTGTAAGAACTGAGGATGTGCCCTCAGGAGAGGTCTCTGGGCTGCGGTGGTGGCTGAGGAGCTCCCTGGTGCCAAAGGTGCAGCCTGATATGGGGCTCCACGCGAGGGATCATCATCTCTCTCAGTGGCCCCGGTGGGATGGGACCTCTTGGAGGTCTGTGGCCGAGCCTCTGCAGATGGAGATAACAAGACATCCCAGAGGGAGACGGTTCTTCTGGAGGGATGTCTCCATCCTAGGGGTTCAGGGTTCGACTGGGTTGAGCTACAGCCACCCTGACCCAGCCATAGTGACTGGAGGTTGGACCTGAGATGCCTCGAGGTCCCTTCCATCGGCGCTAGAGTGATGCTCAGGGAATCTGGCACACAGTGATACTGAAATCAACTCTCAGTACCCGACGAGAACCAAGAAAAGGTTATTCTCCACCCTCGATGGTGCATGTTGCATCAGTCAGAGATAAGGACATCTTTGCTGATGAGCGCTGTTGGGAACTGGGAATCTTTGTGGTTCAGCCCATGAGTAAGTGCTTAAATCAGCCCCCAAAAAAGGAGCTTTGTGATTGATGAGTAGGAAACCTCAGCGTCTGGCACAGCCGTCTGCAGCCATGTGTCAGACACGGGAAACCAGACTCTGCTGACTCTGTTTCGCTGCTGGTGACCTGTTCTTTATCTCCGGATGTGCCGGGGCTTTGCCTTATTGCCCACAGACTTTCTTCCTTCTCTTTTGATTTCCTGTGCCTTTGCTGGATGCCACCAGGGTGAGCAACCAGGCTCCCGTTCCGGAGCTGCCCGTTCCAGCGGGGCATGTGCAGACCCCATCCCCTTTCGGGGCAGGCCCTCTCCTCTCTAGCTCTTGCTCCTGGTGACAGTGGATCTGTGCTGTCGTCTGTCTTTTCATGCAGAGCATCTACCCAGACCGTGTCCTGTACAGCGTGCGTGCCGAAGGCAGGGATTACCTCCTGCAGCTGGAGAAGAACAAGTGAGTGCGGGTGGGCATGGTGGGGTGGCCAGGGCGAGACTCAATTCCCACCCTTGCCGCAAACATCACTTCTCCAAGGTCCAGCATCGCCACACCGGTGATCTAGACCCTCGCTAGCAAAACGTTGCATTTTTTCCCCTCCTTGCCAAACCCAGCTGGAGAAGCCATGGGCCCACCATAGCCAACCTGACCGACCTCATCCCCAAAGCTTTCTGTCCTCTCCCCAAAACCGGGGTCACCGCTGATGACTCTTCCCCATCCTGCAGGGAGCTGCTGGGACATCACTACACCGAGACGCACTACTCAGCCGATGGCACGGAGATCACGGAGAAGCCAGACGTTCAGGTATGGGGCTGGCTCCAGGGAGAGCAGCTTTCCCGCTCCTGCGGGGTCCTGCCATGCCGATGGCTGGTGCAGACCCCTTCTACAGCTCTCCTCTCTCTGGGCTGCAGGACCACTGCTTTTATCAGGGCCACGTGCAAGGACACGCCGACTCGGCAGCGAGCATCAGCACCTGCAGCGGGCTCAGGTAGGACCTCCGACTGCCCCGGGGCACCGTGGCCAGCTGAGGGAACAGCATCAAGCCTGGCCTTGGGTGCACATCTCCTGGTGTGACCAAGCCCCAGCCAGCTGGAGCTGTGCCAATGGAGGGAGAGTTCACTTTTTCCCCCGAGGAAGAGAAGACGACGTCCCTTTTCCTGCTGGCGGTGGGAGTGCTGACCGCCCTGGCGCAGTGCCCAGCAGGAAAGGTGCATTTTGCAGCTACGCCTGATGGTTTTGGGGGTGGGGGTTGACTCATGGCATGGAATGAGACTGGAAACCTGAGCACGACAGCAGGTCCGGGCAGTAGTGCCCTCCCTGGGCAGCAGGGCACAGCTTGTCCCGAATTCATCCTCTCTTCCCAGGGCAGATGAGACCAAAGTTGCTCCGAGTGCTGCGGCCGGTGGCACGAAGGTGTGCTTGTGGCAATGCGCCGGCTTGCAGACAGCTGGCACCTCCGGGCCACGTCGACCTCCTAGCGCTGATGGCCAAGTGCCTTTCCAAAGGAAAAGGAAAGCATATGGTGCACCAGGCCACCTGTATCTCTCTGTACCCACCGGCTGCTGGCTGCGCTGGTCCTCGTTCCTCGAAAGCTGCCTTGGGTCCACCTGCGTTTTGCAGGAGGAAATGTCCTTGCAGAGTAACCCAAGCCACCAGGTCCACGCAACGTTGCTTAGTTTGCCACGGAGGACTCAGACTCTGCTGTTCTCTTTCTTTTAAGATCAGCTGGCAGCCAGACATCACGAGAGAGTAGGGCAGAGAGGAAGGGGTCCCTCACAGGGGGACGTGTGAGGAGGACGGGTGGACCCTGGAACACTGAGGGACCTGCAAACACCCATTTGTGGGAGAAGCACCCGCTGGAGCTGCATGGCAGCCATCTCCTCGCTTTCAGAGCAGGCGTTGTGTCTGCAGAGACCTCAGCTCGCACAGCTCATGCATACACGGGGCACTTGATGTCCTTGGGTAGGAGGAGGACAAGATGTGCCAGGGCAGGACGGGAGACAAGGACAATGCGGACAGGGCACATGGGACACCTTGCAGAAAGCATCTTGAAGGCCAGAGCTGCTGGGCAGAAATGCTGTGTTAAACCTGGCCTGGCAGCGCTGGGCAGTTCTCCTTGCTGAACCCTGGACCATTTCTGCTGCCCAAAGCACGGGATACTCCCCGTGCTACCAGCCATGGAGGCTGTGTCATGATTTGCTCCATCCCAGCCCAGCAGCCAGTTTCCAGCCTCCCTAACAGTCCTGTTGTTCAACTGGTTCTTCTGCAGCCTCCAAAAGCAAACGCTGTGGACATGTTTCCTATTGCTCCCTGTCTCTTGCTGCACCCCAGGTCAGCTCAATCCTGCAGTACCTCCTTGACATGCTCTCGGGCCAGATGAGGTTGCAGGGAAGATGCATCCAGTCCCTGGCATTCCTGTGACCTCTGCACGGAGATGTGGGGCTACACGCACCACCCAGCAGCTGCTTGGGGCTTTGCGTTGAGTGTGGTTTCATGCACATGGCCAGAAGGATGTGAGTCACATCCCACTGGTGGCCTGTAGCTCATCCAAGCTGCCTGTGGGAACCATGGAGAGGTCGAGTGGTTTCCTAGCTGGGATTTGGCAGCTGTATTTTGTATCACAGGCACTTGTGGGGGTCCGTGTAGGGTCTGTCCGTGTCCTACTGGATTTCTTCCCAACCTGGTGCCCGTCCTCTCTTGGCAGTGGGTTTTTCCGAGTGAATGAGACCACCTTCCTGCTGGAGCCCCTGGAGGAGGATGCAACCGGCTGGCACGCGGTGTACAGAGCAGCTCACTTGCGGGGCAAGCGCGGCACATGCCGAGAGTTTGGTGCCACCCTGGAATATGACCACGAACCGAAAATTCCTGCAGCCATGAAGCTATACCGATGGGTTAAGAATTGCTTTGTTTCTCCTTCTCGTATCTGTTTGCAAAACTGTGAAGTCCAGGAGAGGAGTGGGGCCCTACCACGTCTCTTGGAGATGCTCCTCTCCCAAGCATTGTTGGTTGAGCACTCAAACACGGGTTGCTCCCAGTGGCCTAGCTCCTGGTGGGAACAAGTCCTTAGATCCTGTACCATTAGCAGGAGCATCCTCCTACCCTGTGAGCTCCATGACCCCCACAGAGCCACTCTCTTGCAGTCCCAGTAGCAGGCTTGGGTTTTTCCTTGTGTGTTGGAAGATGTCTGAAACGCCCAGCAAAGTAACATCAGAAAGCAGAGCTAGGAGACCTACTAGCCTTGAATAACATTGGAAGATGCCCCAGGATCCAATGCATCCCAGAGAAGGGTCAAGTGCAGGGCTTGGCAAGCTGCAGAGCTGAGCCACTCTTTGCGCTCACTTTCCTCTTCCCTTGCTTTGGGGTTGTTCAGCCTGGAGAAGAGAAGGCTCTGGGGTGATCTTCTAGCAACCTTCCAGTATATAAAGAGAGCCTACAAGAAAGCTGGAGAAGGGCTTTTGACAAGAGCGTGTAGTGACAGGACAAGGGGTGATGGCTTTAAACTGAAAGAGGGAAGATTTTGGTTAGATAGAAGGAAGACTTTTTTTACATTGAGGGTGGTGAGGCACTGGCACAGGTTGCCCATAGGAGCTGTGGCTGTCCCATCCCTGGCAGTGTTCAAGGCCAAGTTGGATGAGGCTTTGGGCAACCTGGTGTAGTGGAGGGTGTCCCTGCCCATGGCAGGGGGGTTGGAACTAGATGATCTTGAAGGTTCTTTCCAACCCAAACCATTCTATGATTCCAGAAATCAACTCCATTACACAAAGGTCCCCGATACGTGGAGCTGGTTCTGGTCGTGGACAACGTGGAGGTAAGCGCGGGGAAGGCCAAGCTGGTGCCTGCATTTTCACTGTCATCTGCTGCAGTGGGGAGTTTGAAGCCAGCCTGGAAATCTCTCTGTGTCCTTCCCATAGTTCAAGAAACACAAGGACTTGCGCACAGTGCAGAACCGCATGAAGGAAATTGTGAACCACGTTGACAAGGTGAGCCCGGGGGTCTAGCTCTGCCCTCCCCACTGCCGTACGTACCCTGCAGTGCCAGCAGGGACATCAACATGGCAGAAGAGAGATTGGTGTGGGTAGGGTGATGGAGCTGGAGCCCATCTCAAGCCTGTAGGTGGGCTCCTGCATTGTGACCAACTCCCTTGGCCAACGAGGTGTGCAAAGTGGACATGACAAGCGGCTCAGCCCTGGGGCCTCAGAGCACAGGACAACTGCCCCCCAGCTCTCTCGTAAGGGATGGGAGGAGAAATTTATTCTCGTAACCCCTGGGAGCAGGTCCCACAGCCACTCTTAAGCTATAGCAGGTGCTAACGAGGAGAAGGTGATGGAAGCAGTGCACCAAGGCAGGGTTTCTGCTTGCCTTGCTTCAGCCTCACTCTTTGGTCGGCGATGTGGGAGCAACATCCCAGCCTTCACTGGCCAAGAGGGAGCCCAGGGGTCCCAGAGTAAACCCTGTTGACATGGTCTCCTCAGCTTGTGTTTCTTATTGAGGGGGGGGGGGGGGGTGACAAGGGCTGATATTGCACAGTGAGGTGGGGTTTTGGGGTTAGCTGCAGTTCCCCAGGGGAGGTGGGACCTTTCCTCTGCTCGTGCAGCTCAAACCCAAGCGCTCCCTCCGGTCTGTCTCCTGCCCCAGCTTTATCAGCCTCTTCGCCTGCGGGTAGCATTGATCGGCTTGGAGGTGTGGAGCCACAGGGACAAAATCGTGGTCAGCCCCAACCCGGAGGTGACGCTGGACAACTTCCTCCACTGGCGAGAGGCAGAGCTGCTGCGGAGGAAGCCGCACGACAACGCGCAGCTGATCACGTAAGGATGGGGGTGGCCACCACCTCGCCATCACTGTGGCCCTGCTGCCACCCAGGCCACGACGGCCACCATGGTATCTCAATCCCACAGAGGCATAGATTTCCGTGGCACGACCGTAGGACTCGCCAAGAAGCTCGTGATGTGCACCAGGGACTCGGGCGGTGTCAACCAGGTGGGTCCCACTGCCCGAGCACATGCCAAGAGGGCAGCAGCAGTCCCACGGTCTGCGCTCTCTGCACTGTGTTTTCCAGAGCGAGTGTCTCCTCCACTGGTCTCCAGCTTTCCCCCGCCACAGCCCTAGTGTTGGATCTGGTCCCTGGCATCTCCACCCCTGGAGCGACTGACCCCCCAGAGAAATGTCAGGGCTGCAGGGGAAGGGGAGCTGTGGGAACCCAACCAGGTGCCCGTGGAGGGCTCCGATACGCCTGAGCCCTGATGTGCTTCCCAGAGCAGCTCTGCGGACACAGGGCTTCTCCCCCACCACCTGTCGGGTGGCTGGGACATGGTTTGCAATTGCCATCGTGGCTGTGCTCCTCATCCTTGCCCAGGGAGGGCATTTTTTGCTGGAGCAGGAGTGGTTGACCATGGGACCTGTGGCTGTCCAGAGCCACCACAAAGCATCGTTTCAGGGCAGCCGTTATATCTAAGCTCCCTTACACCCCTGAGAGCCCAGTTTGGAGGTCTTCAGGGGCCATGGGGCCAAGTTCAGCTTTTGTCTTCCTTTACCTCAGCATGGTGGCATTGGGGAACGGGTCGCAGACAGAGCAACATCGGCACTGAGGGAGCACTTGAACCACACCGCACTTCTCGTCCCACAGGACCACAGCGCGAATCCTATTGGCGCTGCCTCCACCATGGCTCACGAGATGGGGCACAACCTGGGCATGTCTCATGATGAAGACGTTGCTGGCTGCCGCTGTCCTGTCGCCAAAGCTGACGGAGGATGTGTCATGGCAGCGAGCGTTGGGTGAGTGAAGGGGACAGGGGAATATCCCTGGGCAGCAAATATTTTGAGGTGTCCTCCAGCACCGTCCTGATGGGGTGAAGCCCATGAGATGGTCAGGGCTGGGTGGATGCTCCACTTCAAGCTGCTCTTCAAAGGCCTGTTGGTGCCTTTGAGTCTGTTGGTGGCCCTCCAGCTTCTCCCTGGGCTGGTGGGAGTGAGGGCTCTCATCCCTGCTCATGACTGCTGTTTCTGTGCCCTCACCCCAGCTTGGTTTACCCCAAGCGCTTCAGCCGCTGCAGCGAGCAGGACATGTGGCAGTTCCTCGGGGACCCCAGGACCAGCTGCCTGCTGAACGCCCCCAGGGCGGATGAGCTGTACGGGGGACCGGTGTGCGGGAACCAGTTCGTGGAGCGAGGAGAGCAGTGCGACTGCGGCACGCCGGAGGTAGGGATGCTCTCCGAGAGCCTGGGAAGGAGGGTGGGCAGCAGGAACCACTGACCCATCAATCAGACTTGGAAAAGGTGGCGCAAGCCTCTTCCCTGGCCATCTTGCTTTGCAAAGCTCATCTCCCTTACGTTCCTGATGCTTCTGCCAGAAACAACTTGCAGAGGATGTATGTTACCTTGGATGTGTGCCCCTCCTTCATGTAGCTGGCTGTGATTTTGGTAGGACCATGCCTCGGAAGGATGGATGTCCCTGCAGTGGGACTGTGGTCTGAGTACGGGGGCACTGTGCCATGCTGTGCTTTCAAGAGCCGTGCCCAACTTTTCCTCATCCCTAGGGATGCATCTCAGGGAGGGGGTTTGGGTGAAATGGTGGAGCGATGTCTCTGGGATAAACCCCTGGGTCACAGCCTTGTTCCGGGACCTGAAGGGATGCCGCCTCGATCTAGATTGCACAGAGATCCTCCTATTTTCTCCTTCTTGGAAACGTGCAAAGTGTGCTACCAGAGAGCAGGGGCCTGGGTCAGGTCACATCTTCTGAACAACCCCTTCTGGTCCTTTGGTTTGGTGTTGGTAATGGGGGTAAGAAGGCAGTGGGAACGGTTCACACCTGGGATGATGCTGCAGCTTTGCCTCATGCTGCGCTGCTGTTGGCACCTGATGACAGGGCAGCTGGGTCCCCCAGAAGGGAAGGAGAGGGGCTTTCAGGGGGGCTTTCGGGAGGGTTTCAGTCCTTCCCTGTCTCGCAGGAGTGCACCAACCGCTGCTGCAACGCCACCACTTGCCAGCTGAGCGAGGGAGCCGAGTGCGCCCGGGGGGACTGCTGCCAGGACTGCAAGGTACTGCCACTGCCCGGGGGACCAGCTCGGCAGGGAAGGGAGCTGGCGGGTGCACAGTCCTGCCCCGGGCTCCTCCGGAGCTTCCCAGTAGAGGCGAGGTGTGTCCATGGGCCGCTGGAGAGCCTGAAGGACCTCTGTAGCAGCCAATGGTTTGGGGTGGCATCATGCTTTCCATCTGATGCTCTCACTACGTGGACGGTCAGCATCGTGGGTGGCAAGGGTGAAGCAGCCTCTGTTTCTGGCACCCTGGAGCCCAAGTACCCTGGCGCCATTAGGGTAGGTGCAGGGTGAAAGGTGGTGTTGAAGAAGTAGGCAATGTTCAGAAGAGGTCAGCGTGGCCCGTTCCTAGTCCAGGAAACAATCCTGCCTCTTCTGCTCCATCCAGCCAAGAAAAAGTTGAGTTAGGTGCATCGGTTCCTGCACGAGGGCATAAGAAATGCCTTGATGTGACGAGGCAGGGCTGGCAGAGGATGCTGGGACGGGTGCAGGCTAAAAGCAAAGCACAGGATGGTGCCTGCAGGGAGAGACACGGCTGTGGGAAGACCCAGTCCAAGGCCTCACTGTTTCCATCCTGTGCGGTAGCTCAGTCAATAACAAACGTCATCTTTGTGCCAGGGCGGCACAAGGTGCCGTGGCTGGGACCTGTGGGGAGATGGTCCAATGACTGGGGCGCTGCCAGGCTGAGGTGCCCGCGTGGATCCGGCGGTACGAGAGCATCGGGGCAGTGCCGACACCCTCTGTTCCGTGCAGGTGAAGGCTGCCGGCGCGCTGTGCCGGGCCAGCAAGAACGACTGCGACCTGCCCGAACACTGCACCGGCCTCAGCGCCCAGTGCCCGGAGGATGTCTTCCAGGAGAACGGCATCTCCTGCCAGAACGGCAACGGCTACTGCTACAACGGGGCCTGTCCCTCGCACGGCGAGCAGTGCCGCGCGCTCTGGGGCGCAGGTAGCGGCTCCCCCCACCTCGCCCCACGTGCTGGGTGATGTGCCCGGAGCCGTGGCTCCTCGGGCTGGGGCATCGCTCGGCTGCGGTGCCCTCCCGCGTGCCCAGCTGTGGTGCCATGGCTGCTGGTGCCAGTGCTGCCCGCTTGCTGCGGGCTCCGGCTCCGTGTCACCCTTTCTGTGTGCCCTGCAGCGGCCCAGGTGGCTCCTGATGTCTGCTTTAAGCACAACAGCGAGCAGGACCTTCACCTCCACTGCCTCACCGAGTACGGGAAGCGGCCCTGCAGCCCCCAGTAAGGCTCTGGGAGGGGGGGTGGTGCCCACATCCAGCAGCAGCACTGCGGGACTGGGCGCAGTGCCCCCACCCCGTGGCACCCGCCGCCGCCGGAGCTCACGGCTGCTTCTCCCGCAGGGATGTGAAGTGTGGCACGCTGCTGTGCCTGAGCGACAACGCCAGCCCCGTCCTCGGCGGCGGCTCCTACTCCTTCTTGTTTGGCCGCTTCAAGTGCAAGGCGGTCATCGACAGCAGTGACGCCAATGAGGTGGTGGCCAAGCTCCGGCTGGTGCCCACCGGTGCCAAGTGCGGCGAGGAGATGGTGAGCGCGCTGGGCTGTGCCGGGGTGGCAGAGGGGCGGTGACGGCCAGCCGCCGGGACCTGGGGCAGCCGCAGAGCCCCTCTGCCTGCCCTCAGGTCTGCTACGCCGGGCGCTGCCAGAACCTGCTGGTCTACGGCAACAAGAACTGCTCGGCCAAGTGCAACAGCCACGGGGTACGCCGGGGGATCGGCCTCTCCTGGAGCAGCCATGGGGCCGGGGTGGTGGTCCCGGCCCCTGCTGAGTGGCACCACCCTGACGGTTCCCTCCCTCCACTCAGGTGTGCAACCACAGGCGGGAGTGTCACTGCGAGCCGGGCTGGGCAGCGCCCTACTGCCAGCAGAAGGTGTCCGAGATGGCAGCAGGTATGGCGTACCCGCTGCACGGCCAGCACCGGCTCCCCTAGCCCAAGGCGTGTGCCAGGGACGGAGCCTGGGCAGGGGTCGGCGCCCTTGCTGTGATGCCGGCGGGTGCCACTCCGTCCCCATGGGGCGTCCCCGGTGTGGCAGTGCCCATCCTGACGCCGGCCGCGTCTCCGCAGGGAGCAGCAGCGTGGCCCTGGCAGCGGCGCTGGCCGTGCTGGCGCTCTCCGGCATCCTGCTCGGCAGTGGCATCGTGCTCCTCAGAGGCAGGGGGACGAGGCGCTTCCAGAAAGGGTGATTCCCCCCCTCCTCTGCCCCATGGCCACTCAGGCTGCGCTCGGGAGGTGTCCCAGCACAGCCCCCACCATCCCTGTGCCCACAGCAGGACCTCCGGCGGGGCCGCCGCCGGCCTCGCCAACCCGCTCCTCCAGGATGGCAGCCGGACGCAGCCGCCCCGCCGCCAGCTGTGCCGCCGCGACATCGGCCACCCCACCCTGCTCAGCAGCACGGCGGTGCCGCGGGATGCCCGGCACCCCGGACCCCACCGCCCGGCCCCGCAGGTGAGCAGCCCAGCAGAGCCCCGCGGGGGCTGCGCGGTGCCAGCGGGAGGGCGGCCGCTCATCCCGATTCTTGGCTGACCCCGCAGCCGCCAGCGCCGCTCCCCCGGGTGACATCTCCAGCCTCTCCAGGACAGCTCCTGCAGGTAACTTCTCCAGGACTTCTCTCCAGGACATCCCTTCCGGATGCTGCTGCTGCCGATGGTGGGGCAGCCAGACCTTCCCATGGTCGGAAGCTGCTCTTGGATCACGGGGTGCGTCCATGCAGGGCCCTCCCCTGCCCCGTCCCTCTCCGGGTCCCTCCTTGGCACCCAGGCGAGGGACTCGGGTCTCTCCTCTCCTCTCCTCCTGCCAGGCGAAGCCGCAGCCGCCCAGCAAGCCTCTCCCAGCACTGAAGAGCAAGGTGCCGCGCCGCGGCGAGGGGCCACCAGGACCAGTCCTCCCTCACCACCCACCGGCAGCCCCCTCCGCCTTTCAGCGGGGCGTCCCCCCGAAGGTGGCCCTGGAGCCGCCGTCGGCCAGGAGGTGACCAAGGATGCTCCATCTGCCACCGCAGCCGAGGAGGTGCCAACTCTGGCACTCGGGTGGCACAGCTGGGGAGTTGCCATCTGGCTTCCACTCTTACTTGAATCGCTTGTCGGACCCTCCCCCAGGAGGGCACCAGTGTTTACAGATATTTGAGTTGTGCCTTAACCGACTTTGTAGCCTCATGGCTGGTCCAAGGAGAGCTGTCAGCTGGGGCTTCCATGCCACCTCTGGTTTCAAGGGCAGCCCCGAGTTGGTCCAGGCTCTCCTGCACCCTGGGAGCTGCTCCCTTCTCTCCCGACATCCTGAATGTGTCCTGCTCTTCCAGCCCTTTCCCTGCTGGGGTCATGGCGAGGAGCTCCTGGCATCACCCACCAGGCTCACCAGGGCAGGAGGAGTGCTGCAGCGTGGAGACCATGCTCTGGGGCCACCACCCCCCCAGGGACAGTCGCGCGGGGTGGGCGCGTTTCACCAGGGGCTTTGGCAGGTCCAAGGCGGGCTTGGCTTACCCACGGGGCTTTGATCTCTACGTTATCACTTGAGTTACTGTTCTCCTGAATTTCCTGGGAGCCTTGGTACTGCAGCCATTAACTTATGACCATACGTGACCATTTTGAGCCATCTGTTGGGACACCCAGCTTCTCTGTTTTTGATATAATTTAGGTCGAAGGCTTTTATACCAATAAAGACTGAAGGTAGTGGTGTGGCAGGGTGTCTCTCAGCAGGACGGGGCAGGAGGGTGGCAGTGGGCAGGGATCTGCCCAGGGCTCAAGGTGGAGCTGGCAGGGATGCAGCCAGGAGGGAGGAGGACTTGACCTGAGCTCCCACATCCTACGCCAGAGCCACTGGGGCTGCCCCTGCTGCTCAGCTCCACCATCCTGTGGTTCTCTTTGAGACCAGGCTGCTCACTGGTGGCGGTCACTGCAGCTGGGGACATGCAACTAGATGTAGTCTTACTAGAGGGTGAGGCACAGGTGTCCATCCTCCACATGCCTACGGTGACAGGGGCCCTAGGACACACAAAGCCACCCAAGAAACGGTAACAAAATAATTTTATTCTGCTTTATCAAAAGAACTTAACACTGTGCATGTAAACTTGAACATACGTATCGTGTTTCCTTAAAGAAGGTGCGGGTCCAGTGGCAGATCCCTTTAGTCACAGGAGCACGGAGGCCTTTTGAATGGAGAGAAAAACCAGTTCAGACCCACGTTCCCAGTTGCGCCCGTGTTCCCACTCCACGGCTCCCAGCTCAGAGAGAAGCAAAGCCCCGACTGGGGTGTTAAAGCCGTGGTGACTCCCTCCTCTCGCACAGCTACTCAGGCTTCCGAAGCGGTGGCTGGGCAAGCCGAGAGGGATGGAGGAGGCTTTTGCAGAAGGCACTGAGCATCACACACACGTTGCTGCAGGACTACAAACTGCAGGAGCACCCCTAGGTGTCCCTCGGACCATGTGGGCAAGAGGTGGCCGATGCCCACCCAACCACAGCAGCACGACGTTCAGCCAGTGAAACGGCCACTAATGGCAAAGCCATGCCTCCACCGGATGGCTGCAGGAAGGCCCAGCAAGGCTCAGATCCAAAGGGAAGCAGCCATTCTTGCAGTGGCCTGGAAGGCTTTCCTGCTCCCTGCACGGAGATCTTGCTCTGATCACTGCAGGAGAGCTGTGAGCTGCCTGGTTATTGCTTCTAGAGGTTCCCCTCGTGCCCTTGCTTCTTGTCATCTCCAGGCTGGGAGAATCTACCCTGTCCACCCAGCCTGATGCCCAGGGTTTGATGCCAGCATTGGGTAGTGCCCAACCTCAGCAAGTACCACATGGGGACAAGCCCGTGTCTCCTCCAGGAGTGCTGCTGTTCCCAACAGCCTGCCTTCAGCTCAAAACTCAACCACAGCGGCTGCCGCAAGCCAGCAACACAGAGGAGGCGGAGGGTCAGAGATGCGACTCCACTGGCTCCTTGAAGCCCTTCCCACAGGAGAAAGGGGACCTTGTAAGTCAAATGGTACTTCCAGGAGACCCTTCAAACACTACAGCTACGAAATACGCTGCCATGCCCCCTCCCTGGTACCCTTCCCCTAGGGAGGGCACTGCAGGAACCTATCGGTCTCGCCTCCCACCATCGGCCATGGGTCTCAGCTCTGCCCTGCCTGCAGGCTAGACTGCCTTCCAGCACGACATGCAGCCATCCTGCCTGCTCCCCTGCCCACCAGCGTCCTGTGAAGGCTGCTCCGTGCCAGGAGGGCACTGTTTGCCCAAGCCTTTGGCAGGCAAAGACATAAGCCCCACTATGCAAAAGCTCAGCCTGGTGCTCCCCAGGCTGGGATCTGCAAGGTGCACAGCTATGCCACAACCCTCTGCACCAGGTGTCTACAGTGAGAACCGGAGAAACCCCTCCTGGTGACAGCAGTGCCTTTCCTCTCCTCGGGGCACGAGGAAGTACGTTCACCCACGGCCTCTCTGGAAGCCAGGACTGGTGCTCAGCACCTTCAGTTGGCCTCTCGCTGGGGCAGGGTCCTGGTCCCTGGCTCCTGCCATGGCTGGTATCCCAGAGCAGGGCACCAACTGGGCCTTGGGAGTTTGCAGACAGATGGAGGAAAGAAAGAACACCTGAAACCGCTGCAAAGTCCCACAGCCATGTGTTGCCCAAGCTGGCCAGCAGCAGGAGAGGCAGGGTCAACGCATCCCTGCTCTGCGGCAGAGATGGAGGAGAGGCCGCCAGGGCAGGAGCTGAGACACCATAAGGCACCGTGTATTACCAGATTTCCTTGAGGAGAGACACTGCCATCTTCTGGGTCAAGTTATACAGGACAGGAAAACAGCACTGGAAAGCCTGAAGCCCGCACAACTCGTTTGGGGAAATCACTAGCAGAGGTGAAGTCCAGGCCATTCGTTTTGGGTTGAACGTTTCACCAAGGCAAAAGCTAAGCATGTTCCTCCCCTTGCTGCGAGGCTGCAGATGGTGCCAGGCACAGAAGGTCTCACCACCACCACCACCTGGCCCATCACCACCAACTGCACATGGCTGCACCCGAGGGGACAGGAGAACAGGATGAATGGACAGATATCCCAGGCTGGCGAGGTGTTCTCTGAACACATGGTGGGTTCAGAGGCAGGCAATGCTGCGGTGCTGCCAGCTGGGGAACAGCATTCCAGCTCAAGCTCTTGCCAGTTGCTTCCCCAGCCATCGTCTTCTGGGATCGTCGCAGAACATAACGAGAAACAAGTCCTAGAAACAAGCGCGTCCTCACAGGCAAGGGGGAGGACAGAAGAAAAAGAGGAAAGCAGATCGTACCAGCACATTTCCCCACCAAACACATCTCCTTCTTTCACCCTGCAGGGGCACATGAGGAACAGGCAGACCAGGAGAAACGACCATCCTGCTAGCATCTTGCTCAAAAGCCCTGCAACGCAGCGAAGCCTGGCCGGCGAGGAGAGGACCAGCAGCAGACTCCCCACCGTGGCTGTCGGAGGACACACGAGACAGGCCCCACTTCTTGGAGCGGTGGATTTTGCGCTGGGGTGCAGCGGTGCCTCACCTACTTTGCAGCAGATCAGATGTTTGACACCTCAGCTGCAGAGCGGTGCGTCCCTTCGCTCTTCTCCTCCCCTTCGCTTTGTCAGCAAGGCAGAGCAGCAGAAATTCAGCCCCCTTCGCCTGGTGAAAAGACCTACAGGGACCCTGGGGTTGGAACAAAGATTTCCCAGCTCTGTGGCCAGCCAGCTGCTCAGAGGTCCTCCAAGCACTCCGAAATCTGGTTTAGGGTGCAAGGTGACACCCTGCTGAAACGTACTACAGCCAGTCACGGGCAGCCGGCGTGATGCTCTTGCTCGGAGAGGGGGAGTAACAGAAGCCCGTTAGAGATTGCGTGCTCCAAAGTCGTTATCTAGTGCCACTGCCTACAGGAAAGATTATGGCTACGCAGATCCTATTCAAATCACCTGTTCCACACCAAACCACCAAATTCCACGCCAGGCCCTTGCCCTGAGCAGGAACACGCGGCCTCCGCTGGCCAAGGAGAACCCGCTCCACCGGAGTCCTCGAGGAGAGTTAGATAGTGTCGGTAGAAACCTGCCGCCGAGTCCACAAAGTGAAGCAGCTTCATCGGCGGGACGAAGGAAAACCTCTTCGCTCAGCCTCAGCGAGGAGCACTGGGGGACGCCCAGTGTGCAGGAACGCAGCACTCCGAGCCACAGCTCCTACCTCCAGAGTAACGCTTGCTAAATAACTGCACCTACTGCAGAAGGCTTTCCTGGTGTCTTGTCTTTTAATATTCCAGTATAGGTAGGTTAGTACAGGATTATCCCTCGTTTGGAAGCACCAACTTAACAGGGGAAGAAATGGAAGAAGAGGCAGAGCACTTGCAATGTCTTGCTAGAAGAAACCGAGCCCAACTGCCATCTACACACAAGATGTCCATGTCTGCGCTGCATCTGGCCCACCAGCACAGGGCAACATCTCCATTGGCAGCTGGGCTACCTGTTGAGCTGGACTGGGTATCCTTCCACCTCTGTCAGCCAGTGCTTTCCTTTGCTCTGAGGTGGCTTTCTCCAGAGGTGTCCGGGGTCTCCTGTGCAGGAAGGCTGGTTTCTCGGGGAGTCCTCAGACTGGCTTGCTGGAAGGCATAGGAATCCAGAAACACCCTGGGGATGCGGTCACCAAAATACAGCTTGCTGTTCGCAGCTATCGCTTGGTATTTCATGAGTTCCAGATACTCGGGGGTAAGTTTCAGCTACAAAAAGAGAAACCAGAGACCGTGAGAGACAACCTTCTGGGCCCCTGGTCATCTCAGGCAGCTGCCTCCTGCGATGCAGGCTGTTAAATCAAGTGGTTTTCCAGTGCTGCCTGCCTGAACCTAATCTCCTGGGCAGAGGACAAGAGGAAGTCCTCTTCTGACCAGCTTTCAAGTGCTCACCTTGTTGGATTCAGCCAGCTTCCGAGCGGTGTAGTACTCCGCATCAGCTTTTGCCTTCTCTCTTGCCAGGAATGCAGCATCTAACACGCCAACAGAGGACAGACAGGGAAAGAAGCATGAGCAAGTGAACGGCCCCACCACATTGAGCACCCAAGCCTTTGTCCCACGGGGATGAGCTGACCCAGGTGTGCCCCTGACAGAGCCTGGCTGGCCACCTACCTGTGCTGTTGGCTTCTTGGAGGGCCACCTGCAAAGGGCAGGAATGACCCCAGCGCATAACCGTGCGCTACTGCATCCTTGATTATTTTTGCAGGATGGTGACGCCCATGAGCCCAGTTCTGAGGTTCCTCCACCTGCCACCACCCTCAGCTGGAAGATGACCCCAGCAGCAGTTACCTTCAATCTCAGATATTCGCTTCTCTGTTTCCTTCTCCATAATCTTCTGTTGATAGTGAATCCTGGCCACCTGAGCAGCCTTCTCTGCCTCTGCAAGCACAACAGGCACAACTCGGACCATTCGTTTCTCAGGGCTTGAGCATCAGCACCCTGACCCCAGCACCTGGTCGCAGAATCTGCCACGCACGTCGTTCCCTCTCAGCTGCCTCCCTTTCTGCTCGGCCCCTACAGTGCCAGGTTGTACTCCAAGCAATACAGTTACGGAAAGAAACCACAGTGCTGATGTTTCTGGAGTTACACTGGCTGCCATCCCTTTCACAAGTGTGATTCCCCCTGGCACAAGGACATGCAGCTTCATGCCCAAGCAGCTTTTCTGGCAGAGCTTTTACCTCTTGGCCTGCTGTAGCAGGAGCCTCACTGCAGGACAGAGGCGCTCGCTGCTCTGGGGAGGGAAGCAGGAGCACCAACACTCGTATTTTCTAAACGATTGTTGGTGCAACCTGGCCGTGCTTCCTTCACAGAGCTGTCAGCGATGCAGGACAACATCCCACCCCAGCTTACTGGGAGATGCAGGAATGGAAAGTCAGTCTGGCCTCCATCTGCTAGTACTTCCAGCTGGTGACATACCAATGAGCGCTTTCTTCCGGTCTGTCTCTGCTTCCTTCTCTACCACCTTCTGCTTCTGGGCTGCGATCAGCAGCTTGGTCTTCTCAGCCTCCCTGCAGGGTGAGAAATGGTATCACAGGGAAAGGGAGCCGGGGAACAGCTCTGCAAACCAGGGCATGAGAGGCCAGGAGGACAAGAAGCTGACCAGTTGCCAGCATTGGGTCCCCACAGCCATCCAGACGAGTTCTGTCTTCGGCTGTAGGGGCACATGCATAGCCAGCAGGTCAAAGGAAGGGATTACTCCCCCTCTCTGTTTGGCACTGGTGAGGCCATAACTGGATGCTATACACAGTTTGAGGCCCTCAGGACGAGGACAGTCCAGTGCAGGGCTACTGCAGATGCGGGGTGGAGGCCAGGGCATACGAGGAGAGGCTGGGGGAGCTGGGCTTGCTCAGCCAGAGATGAGGATGTGAAGGGGGATCCAGTGGCATCTCGCCCTGCCCAAAGGGGTCCTGGAGATGGCAGGGCTGGACTCTGCTCAGACAGGCACAGCGAGAGCCCCGGAGACACCGGCTCCGGGAAATCCTGATCGTCTCCAAGGAAACAGCCCGTCCTTGGGCAAGCGGGTGTCTCTGGGATGGACCCTGAGCAGCTGGGGATCCCCAGGGGTGCCCCGACTCGCCCGGACACAGCTCCCAGTGACCTGCTGCAGTCGCAGCATTAGCCCTGCTTTGGGAAGGGGCTTGGACAGAAGACCTCCATGGGTACGTATCAGACTGAAAATCTGTCTGCAGTTCTGCGAGTTGGCTGGAGGGGAGCTCGTCGGTGAGACACCAAGACCCCTGAGCCCTGCCTTCAGTTTACAAGTCTTCTACAGGTTCTCTGTAGCACCTCAGGGTCCCCTCTACAGAAAGGAGTCGGAACGTAGCCTTGATACAGACTCTGTACAAGCTAACGAGCATCTTTGTGACGGGTTGAAAGGCTTCAAGGTGAAAGAGCTATGGAAATAGGAGACACAGAATGCACAAGGGCACCTAGCCAAGCGCTGACTAGAGCCCACCTCCCACCTTCCGAGCATCGAGTAAGAGCCTTCTAATAGCATCATGCCTGTGCTGGACCCTCAAAAGCAATTTCGTACAGTTTTATGTACAGCTACTCACATTAGCTCAAAATTTCTTCGGATGGCTTCTGGGATTTTGGGTTTTGTAACACGCACAGCCTATAAAAAAAAAAAAAAAGAAGTGAGTGCATTTTAAATTAAACATTTTGATGCGAGCTTCATAAATAAGAAATGTCTTTGCAAAACCAGCTGTAGCCCCCTGGACATCTCCACATCGATCCAAGACCACGCATAATGGTTTCCAGTCCTCTTGTAGAGCACAGCCACTCTCACAGAGGTGCCTTATGTTTGGATTTCCTGTCTTTGCACCTTTTATGGCACCTAAGTGATCAAGGTAGGCCTGTGGAATAGACCTCTACAGAGGTCCACCACCTTTGTTAGAAGCAGCTTAGTTCTCCTCTCAAAGGACTCTTCAAACATCACCAGGCAACACTTTCCAAAGCACTGCTCAAGAAAGGGGCTCGCAAACCCAACGGAATTAAATTGCAGGAGAGAGACTTGCAAAACAGAGGCAGGGCTACGAGCTCAGGAATGGGTTTTCCAGGATTTTCTCCTTGCAAAAGTGATCATGCAACGAGAGGCGTGGTGGCAAAGACAGGGCAGAGCAGCAGGGCACAGCTGGCAGCTGGGAACTGCTGTTGTTTGCAGCTGTAGATCAAGAGTGATGTGCACGGTGATGCAGACACCACTACTCAGGTACACACCAGAGACAGCTGCCAAGCTGCTCTGGGGAGGACTCTCTGAAATAGGAGGGGAAAACCTCCAGAGGCAGGACCAAGAGCTAATGCTGCTCAGCTGGTGTGTTGTGTGGCTCATTAATGAGCTTTGGGAGATGCAGATTGACAGTCCGTGGCTGCACAATGGCTTCACAACCCTCCTGCTCCATCTCCACTGCAGATCTAATGCTGGACCAGCTGCTTCTCCCTGGGGTCAGTAAGTCTGCAAAGAACCGAGGGGCTTCCACAGAGGGGAATGGGATGTGGACACATCCAGGCAAGTCTTTGTATGCACTGAGGAAAGGGAACCGTTTCCCTGTAACAGGCACCCTGGCTCCAGCAAACACCCTGCCTGGGGAGAAGGAGCCAGCCTGTCATCAAAGCAAGACACTCGGGAATCACAGAACGGTTTGGGTTGGAAGGGACCTTAAAGATCATTCAGTCCAACCCCCTCTCGCCTTGGACAGGTTGCTCAAAGCCCTGTCCAACCCGGCCTTGAACCCTTCCAGGGATGGGGCATCCACAACTTCTCTGGGTAACCTGTTCAGTGCCTCACCACCCTCATCGTGGAACTTTTCTTCCTTAAATTCAATCTAAACCTACCCTCCTTCAGTTTAAAACCATTGTCTTTTGTCCTGTCACTACAGGCCTTGGTAAAAGACCCTCTTTGTATGTTGAAAGGCCACAATAAGATCTCCCAGAAACCTTCTCTTGTCCAGTCTGAACAACCCCAACCCTGCTGCTTCTCTGAACAGGCAAAGAAAGCAGATTTATGGGACACCAGACCAGAACATCCTTCAATGAAAGGATTTTTCTAAGCTCCTACGAAATCCCTAGAAAGGTACCACCTGCAGAAAGAGCCATGGCAGGGTACGCAGGTGGATATTCTCTCTACCTCCATAATAGTCCCTGCACCAAAACAAAGATTGGTTTCCAGAAGTGTGGCTTTTCCAACACAGGCAAAGACTCCTCTGTAATCAGGAAAGCAGCCAGGTCTTTGAAAATCTCCACTTTCAAGCACATGGCTCCATCCATTTCACGGTGAAAGCTACTAGATGGAAACTCTACTGTGCTCTACCGATATTGTTAATAATCAAATGTTAAGGCACGGGGAGATGCTGGGACTAACTGGCTGAGCAACAACTTTGCAAAAAAGAGCATGAAGGAATCAGAAGACAAGCTGACTATACGACAGCATCTTTTCCCTGTGGCCACGAAGTCCAGCCCCACCCCGAGGTGTACTGGCAAAAGCTCAGCAGCAGGCTGAAGGCAATTTTTATTCCACTGTGAGGAACCCAGTATAGGGGATACCAACAAACTAGAGAGTGCAGCTGAAAACCACTGAGATGGCAACGTAAATGTTGCAGAGAATAGGAACAGGCTGATGGTACAGCTGACAGTGTGGTACTTCTCTCCTGGTGATCCTCCTCCTTAAACATGGGTGTGACATTTGTGTGTTTTCAGTTATTCGGGACCTCCCTTGACCACTGCCATCTTTCAAAGATGAGAGAGCGGCTTTACGATGGTGCAGGCCAGCAACTCGGCACCCTGGGATGCATCCCATCTAGTTCCACAGACTTGTGCGTGTTCAGCCGCTCAGTTGTCCTCTACTGTGGGTAATGCTTCACCTCTGCAGACTCTACTGCTGAGGTAAGGAACAGGGAGGCCTAAGGGTTGACCTTGCCAGAAAGAAGGTGTTCAGTACTTCAGCCTTTTCAATGTCCTTGATCACTATGTCCCCTGCTCCACAGCTTCCTTGGCCTTCCTTTTGCTGTAGATGCACCTCAGAAGCCCTCTGTGTTGTCCTGCACAGCCATCATTAGGTCCAAGTCTAGCTGAGCTTTGGGTTTCCTAACTCTGTCCCTGCACTCTCAGTTCAACTAGCTTTTTTCCTCCCAGCTCACCTATCCCTGTTCCATCTTTTTGTGTGTTTTCTCTTCTGCTTTTCGGGTCAGTCAAGAGCTCCTTGTCCATCCACGCCAGCGTCCTGTCTCACCTGCTTGACCTTCCACACTTTGGGCTGTCCTTGGCAATGACGTGGGGCCTCCTTTGCTGACAATGGCAGTCTCCCACAGGAGCCTGCCAAGCACACCTCGCACAGAGTCCTGTTCTCTGTAATTCTCCTGTTCACCTCACTCCTCTGAGGACCTTGAAGTCACCACCTTAGAGCTGCTACAGCTTACACTGCCACCAGGCTTCACCTGTCTTCCTTGTGTCTAAAAGGTCCAGCAGAGCATCTCCCCCAGTCAGCTTTTCTCACCACTGCCAAAACCTGTGTTCAACGCCCTTCAGAAACATCCAGCATGGCTTGCACCCAGCCCTACTGCCCTTCCAGTGGACAGCGAGGTGGTCAGAGATCCCCATGAGTACTAGGGTCTGTGATCATGAGGCTTCCTCTGGTCTTCTACAAGCAGCTTTACCTACTTCATCTTACTAACTGAGTGGTCTGCAGCAGACAAGGACCATATGGTCCTCCACGTTGGTCTGAGTCTTAGCTGTATCAGCTCTTAACTCAGTTGTTCATTGTCCATAGAATCACAGAATGGTTTGGGTTGGAAGGGACCTCAAAGATCATCTAGTTCCAACCCCCCCACCATGGGCAAGGAAACCCTCCACTACACCAGGTTGCCCATCTCAAAGAGAAGCTCCGCATGATTTGAGCTAGTCCTTTGCAGGTATCACAGCCCTGCTGCCTCACCTTCTCAGCCCATCCTCTCTAGACAGTGTATTCACCCACAGCAGCACCGCACTTGTGAGCTATCCCACCAGGCCCCGGAACTGCACATGGGATTTCCAGTTTGCCAGGTTTGTTCCCAGGATATGTGTTCCCAGACACTTGAGACAAACCCCAGGGTGTGCTGCTTTCACAGGGAAAGTGCAGGAGGCTCCCCTGCGACACTGTCTCTAGATGCTTCTTATCATCCACTGGCCTCCACTTCTCTTCAGGAAGAGAAAAGTCAGGAAAGATTTGCATCAGGCAACCTGGAGGACTTTTGGAGGTTTCATATACACTAGTTTTAGTAAACCTAGAAACAAATGCTGTTCATTCCCTCTAACAGCATCTTTTCAATAACGAGTTGACTTCCATGTCACTTCTTTCAAAAACGAATCGTCAGCCACCTCTGAAGCACTTATAGGTGCAAACATGCTCTTCAAGAGGGGAGCGTTGTGCCCAAACACAGAGTCCCTTCCCCTGGAGCTCACAAAGCAATTCAATCCTGGCTACAGCGAGGTTAATCCGAGTTACACAGCTGCACGTGGAGAGTTTAAAGCAAGCTCAGCTCTTCAGCGAAGGAGCAGGGTATTTCCTGACAAAAGACAAAGCAACGCGGCAGAGTTGTACGCCGAGCCACAATGCTACTGGAGACAAGGGTGCAGCTCTGTTTTGAAAAGGAACAGGAATACGAGGGCAGGATGACACTCTCAAGTACTAGAGATGAACCACCTTCCTCACTAGCTATGGGACTTCTTCAAACTGCTAGTCTGGAGAGCTCAGCCTGGGCTGATGCAGGCAGGATATCCTGCCAATCTGACCAACAGCGAAGACTGGGCATGCCAAACTGAGATGAAATAGCATACGGGGACGATCAGATTTAGCCCTGCAGTTGGAATCTCCCAGCAAAGAGCTGGGAGCTTTGCTTATGCCCTTCCATACCCTGAGATCAAAAAGGGCATTTATGTGATGACGATAATTTCGATCAACGATGAACTTTTGTAGGAAATTTCTCCGTGATGTGCAGCGCAAGATAACTTGGATATTTGGAAGAGTGGTGCCATCTCAACTTCTTCGTGGTAAGACACTGTCTGTGGCTGAGGGGAGACCTGATTACAGCCTACAAATACTTGAGAAGGGATGGTGGGGAGGTGGGGGAAGGGCTCTTTACATTAGTGTTGGGTGATAGAACAAGAGGAAATGGGTGTAAGCTTAGTCAGGGGAGGTTCAGGTTGGATGTTAGGAAGTATTTCTTCTCTGAAAGGGTTGTCAGCCACTGGAACAGGCTGCCCAGGGAGGTGGTTGAGTCCCCAGCCCTGGATGTGTTTAAGAATAGGGTGGATGAGCTACTTAGGAATATGGTTTAATGGGGATTAGGGATGGTTGGACTCGATGATCTCTAAGGTCTTTTCCAACCTAGAAATCTATGAATCTATGAAAACAGAGCAAGCAAAGTGGACTAGTATTCATCACAGCACTTCACGTGCTGTCAACGGGAGGCTTTTTCCCCCCGCACACGGCCAGCCAGCCTAGCTAAGCGTGGTAAAAAGAACGGCAAAACAGATTGGGTCTCTCTCTTCCCTACAGTGGAAATCTCCAGGGATTTCAATCTCAGCCCTTGCAAGCCCAAGGTGTATTTTTGCCAATTGATTGCCCTGAACTTCAGCATGCCAAAAAGCCAGTACATCTCATAGCCCAGCTAGGATTAAACGTGATTTTCTAACATTAAGCATAAGTAGAAAATCACTTAAGATGTAACACCTTTCCCTATCTCTGCTACAAGCGCAGGAAAGATGAAGATCTCTTTTCTTTTGCAATTACCTGCAGGAACTGCACTGGCACACTGGAGGACCCAGCTCTACGGAGGTGCCAAAGCTAGTTTAAAGAAAAACGTTTTCTTGCTCTTTGCAAATTAAATCCAATACCTGCAGGTCCGTGGCCTAAAAGGTTCTTTCCTCTGCCCTGCAGGTCTTCTCCTTACATAAAACTAGCATTTAGAAGTGGTCACTGTCATAGGGACAGTCTTCAGCTGACAAACCTCAACTCAAGGCTCAACTATTTCACGTTACGCAGAAAACTGAAACAAGAGCAACGAAACTAGTGAAGGGTTTGGAGAACTTGTCCTATGAGGAGCCGCTGAGGGAGCTGGGGCTGGTCAGTCTGGAGAAGAGGAGGCTCAGGGGGGACCTTATCGCTCTCTACAATTAACCTGAAAGGAAGTTGTAGGGAGATGGGGGTCGGTCTCTTCTCCCACGTTAGGAATGACAGGACGAGAGGGAATGGCCTCAAGTTGTGCCAGGGGAAATTTAGGTTGGATATCAGGAAGAATTTCTTTACAGAGAGGGTTGTGAAGTATTGGAACAGGCTGTCCAGGGAGGTGGTGGAGTCCCCATCCCTGGAGGTGTTTAAAAAACGTGTGGATTTGGTGTTGAGGAAGATGGTTTAGGGACCCTGACAGTGCAGGGTGAATGGTTGGACTCGATGATCTTGAGGGTCTCTTCCAACCAAATGATTCTATGATTCTAAGAAATCATCATCAATCTAGTGAAAGGTAGGTGAATGAGAGGTGGAAAAAAAGACTAATCTTCGTCAGTGATTGAACCTACCTGGATAGTGAGACCTGGTGCCATGACGTTGAGATCTTTCTGCAGGGCCAACTTCAGATTCTCATCTATCTGATCTGTGTTTGGAAGACAAGAGAGAGACCACTTAGCTTATCATCATTTTCCCTACAGCTTGCGGGGCAGAGAGTCAGCTGGCCTTGAAGAGCAGGTGTCTCTGCAGTGTAAGATAAAGATGCTTTTTGAGATCATTCACTACCTTCTTTCCCTTCCTATACCCCCTGGATAACATTCCTGAGAGCCACACGCTAGTGTCCCTAGAAAGGTTCAGCTATGGATGAACTCAACGGTATCTGAGCTGAGGGCAAATGGCTTTCAGCACGTCAGCAAGAAAAAGCATCCCATGGCATGCAACAGAAGTCTATCCCTTCCTAGCCAGAGTCACACCAACCCTGCTGCCAGGAGCAGGCTCTGCTTTCAGTCTCTATGGACCTGCAGGATCCAGTACTTGCTACCAAAAAAACGCATTTTGTCACTTCCCAGCTCCAGGAAGATCTTTCCACGGAAATGGCCAGTTATGAAGGGATTAAGCTGCATGTACTACCAGGAAACTCCTCTCTGACTACGGATATTTGGCTGAGTACAGCATTCAGAGATCCACAGCCTCTTAGTATCAAAACTCTGACACCCTTTTGTCTTCCACAAACCCATTTTCCCCTGCTCCGCCGCTCAAGAAAGAACGTGACGCTGTCGTGTCTTTGGGGGCACAGGTAGGTACCAAGAAGCAGAACATTAAATTTGCTGATTCCTGAATCGCCGCTACCCCGTGGTGAAAACACGAGAGCACTGCAACGATCCGCGAGCACGTCGCTTCCGGCGCTCACTTGCTAAAAACAGCCAGAAGGGAGCTTTTGAAGTGAAAAAAAACAATTCTGCAACAGAACAGGGGCCTAAGAGTAGAAGTACACAAGACAAAACCATCATGGTAGTGAAGGCAATGAGCATGACTGCACACACGAGAGCGGAGTGGCTACTTCGTGGGTCCAGAACTCAGTCCTAAGTGGAAAAGGACTGAAATCAGATTCCCACGTGCAGATGAGGACAGACAAAGAAATCTGACTCATTAAAGTTACACAGGAAGTAACGTATGGATATAAAAGGAGCTGGAATCTAGACTGCAACTCCAGCACAGAGGCTCTCTGCTCACAGGAGCCCGTTGTAACGTATTCCAGAGCAGAAGAGGGAGATTACACACCCCTGGGGGGTGCACCCAGCTGCCATCCACTTACCGAACAGCTCAATGTACACTTCCTGCAGGGTATGGGCACTGCAGAACTGATTCAGCTCATGATGAATTTTATTGAAGATCAAGGTCTTATCGTAGTCCGCGGTGTAGTTTCTCACAATATCGTACACTGAGGAAGTTAAGGGAATGATCACAGGTTACCACCGACACGTGCTGCTGTCTGCAATGCCACAACCACAAAACAACAGCTCAGGGGATTTGGGAAGTAGCGCAGCAGTGGGACAGGCGGGTGGGGGAACCTCCATCCTCGGCAGTTTTCAGGACTTGGCTGGCCAAAGCCACAGCTGCCCTGCTCAGCTGTTAGTGAGAAGCCTGCTGTGAGTGGGAGGGAGGTTGGAGGAGAAACCTGCAGAAGTCTCCTCCACCAGTGCTGCTGGGATTACGTGACTTCAAAGAGCAATTACAGCAAGATATACTGCACAGTCCTGTTTTATGAGCTGCATAAACAACTGAAACAGTAAAGCCTGTCCAGGACCTGCATGCAGAGGAACAGATACTACTATAAAGCAAAAACAAGTATCATTCCCACAACCACAACGTGAATTCACACCTCAATGGCTCAGTAAAGCTGGTGTTTTGCATTAAGCTATGCTGCTGGAAAAAAAAAAGCTGTCTGGGTCTTTGGTTTGGCAGCTTGAGAAATAAGAAGGCTCCTACACAGGCTTTGCCTTTTTAATTTTCCCAGGAGCTTGGCTGGCAAGCACCTGGGGGCTTTGTCCCCTCTATTTCGTTTCATGAGTGGTGCCCCCTTCAGCACGAAGAAATGGGACTGCTTGAGCACCCATCACATTTCTAAGTGTACAGGGGAAACACGATCCCTGATCCTCGTGAGACCTCACTTGGAGTATTGCGTCCAGTTCTGGAGTCCCCAACATAAGAAGGACATGGACCAGTTGGAGAGGGTCCAGAGGAGGGCCATGAAGATGATAAGAGGGCTGGAGCACCTTTCCTATGAGGACAGGCTGAAAGAGTTGGGGCTGTTCAGCCTGGAGAAGAGGAGGCTCCGGAGTGACCTTATAGCGGTCTTCCAGTACCTCAAGGGGGCCTACAAGAAAGATGGGGAGAGGCTGTTCAGGAGGGCCAGTTGTGATAGGACAAGGGGCAATGGTTTTAAAATAGAGGGAGGTAGATTCAGGTTGGATATTAGGAAAAAATTTTTTACCATGAGAGTTGTAGAACACTGGAACAGGTTGCCCAGAGAGGTGGTGGATGCTCCATCCCTGGAGACGTTCAAGGCCAGGTTGGATGAGGCCCTGAGCAACCTGATCTAGTTGGAGATATCCCTGTTCCTTGCAGGGGGGTTGGACTAGATGACCTTTGAAGGTCCCTTCCAGCCCTAACCATTCTATGATTCTATGATCCTAGAATTTATTTTCATTTTTGCAAATCTCTGGCTCTTCAGAAAGCTTGCGGACACAGGCATGAAACTAAGCGCTATGGTACTGGGAACCATTAAGGATAACAGGACACAGAAAATGGAAGTCTTGCAAAGCAAGACAGAGCTGCTACAGGATGAGTGAAGACAGTCGCAGCGCTGCTTGTTGGAGCAGGACGGGACATACCTGCGTACGGCGCCAATTTATTCACAACTTCTATTCGGTCAATGTAGATCATGACACCACCACTGCAAGGGAAAAAGAGAATTCACGAATTACTGCTGCAGCCATTAACAGTGCTCCATACTTCAAGCAAAATCATCTTTTTCCCCTCACTAAGTTCGACTAAATTTAGCCAGAACAACTCTGACTTCTTGAGCATTTTGCAATTAGACGGCAGCGAAGCCCGGGCTTCGTGCAGACCGTTCCCTCTCTCCGCACGAGCCAAAAGCGTGCTACGGCACGTCTGCAAAGAACTTCCACTTCTCTTTGTTATCTCCCACGTAGCCAGCAAAAGGAAAACGCTTTCGTGACCGTGCACATGTGCCCGGGCACGTGCACTGTCCAGAAGCTCCAGACACCTCGCCAGGGAAGCCTGCAGGCAGCCGTGTCCCCCAGGGATCATGTGCTGCCAGAGCAACGGAGAAAAGAGGGAATCGGAGGTAGGGCTTGATTCCAGCCTCTGCACTCACTGATGTGGCTTTCAGCAGGTCATGCCCACTCCTGGGTACCTGGGACACTGGAGAAAAGCGCAAACTCGACAGTGAAGGAAAGATTCCTGCATTTTGAGCAGCTTGCAAGTCTCTGCAGAGCGTATTTTTAAAGCATGATACTCTTGCCATTTTGTCCTCAGGGCAAAGGCAAAGCACGAACGAGAAGACAGAGCAGAAACTGTTTAAAGACAGCTGATCCTCAGAAGCAGGACCTCGCACATTTCCAAAACTAGTCCCCGTAACACCTTAACTCAAACATAACCTCCATGACAAACTCAGTTTCTTGTTTTGTAGCTCTTGATTTCTGGCAGTTGAAAGCTAAGTCTGAAGAAAAACCACCTGAACTTGCCCATGTCTGTGCTCTTTTAGGAAAGGTCTCCCAGGCACAGCCTGGGCTCGCTCTGCAAACCCACCTGCTTCACGGCAAGCGACGAGCTAAAAACGTTGGTGATGGACTGAACTTGCCCACTGGAAGGGGCAAGCCAGCAGAAGAGATGTTTGTGGCTAAAGAAAGACTTCTTTCCCAGTCACATACTACTATTAAGAGTATTAACCTCTTTTTCACTCAAGATTTCTCTTTAGGTCGTTTCTATTATTTTTAAATAAGACAGGATTATGGATCCTTCATAGGTATGTCAGGCTGCACAAGCAGTTAGAACGGCACGGTACATGCGTTCTTCTCCATCTCATCTGTTCTGCGCTCTAACTGTCCCACCACTTCCAATAAAACGACTATTTGTCATCGCAAGCGATGTCCAACAGCATTCTGCATGATCTTCTGAACCTGCTGCCATCCTCCTGATTTGTTCCAGTTGCCTTATGACGTCTCCACCAGGACAAGTAAACCCAGCTACCATCTTGGGGTATCTTCTAGATATCCTGGTGAGGAACTAAAGCAGAGCATGCAGGCTTCTTCCACCAGAATCTCCTCCACGGCACATCTTTACGTTGGGGTCCTTCTGGTATTTCAATTTTATGAGGATGTTGGAAGGAAAAAGAGCACCTAAGGCAATCCACTTCCTACGCAGGACTCATCCACAGCTCCTCATTACCTCACACAGAAGAAAGGACAGCACCTGAGACCAGAGAGGACTGCCTGCTGCCCATCTGACTCAGCCAAGACTAACCACAGCAACCCTGCCAAGGATCTCAACCAGCATGGGTCAACAGGGTGGGGGCATAAGTGAATTATATCAGTCCTGTTGGTCAGGCAACGACTTCGAGGAAACAGAAGACCACAAACTTCTGCCACTCAGAGCCCAAATACGCTGGCCACCTATTCTGAGGGCTTAAGGTTAAATCAAGCCTACGAAGCACTTAGACTGCGTTTTCCATCCACCCATCCAGCTGCTGGAGCCATCATCATTTCACATGGTGCAGTGGGCATGGCCTTCTGGACCTTGCTGCTGCTGACTCCAGCAGGGACTTAACAAGGCCCCTGTTAGGAAGAAACAAAGCATGAGAAGGAGCCAGACTGAACTGTCACACTCTGACCTTAAAGTGAGCATCTCCGACAAGACATCCTTTCAAACAGCCTGCTCCAGAAGATGCTAGTAAACTCCTGGGGTGCAGGAGATACTGTCCTGGGACAGTTTTGGGACAGTCGCTCTGGCAGAGCATCATGCACTGATTTGGGGTGACTCCCACACCTTGTTGACCTGGAACTGCACAAATTCTCTCATCACCCACAGCTGCTTTTCTTGCCCTTTGGCACCTACGGCTTAAACGCTGGCTCAGGCAGCGCGCTCTACTTCGACAAGCCACTACCACTCTCAAAACACCCTTGTCTGCCAAAGCCTGCTTCTTGCCAGATGCAAGGCAGGGTGACTCCCACGGGGAGATTTCCAGTGCTTGCAACTCTCCACTGCAGCTTCTGCAGCCTAACCCTGACGTTTGCAGCCTCGCTGAGGGCTACTCACATCCCACAAGGTCCTCACCACAGAGCTGCTCACGAGGCTGGGCAGGCAGAGCAGCACTGAGTTGAGCAGGCTCTTTGGCTGGGGAGAGAGGAACAAGAAGAAATCCACAGGAAGTCCGAAAGATGGAACAACAAGTACACCATGTGCCCCTGGGAGAAGTTTAAGCACAATTAGGCAGCAATACTGCCTAACTTTACAGGACACGGCGGAAGGAACACTAGCAGGCATTTCAGCAGACCTTAGAAAGCCTCACACATTCCATGACTTTAACTTCTGCTAGGCCAGGAGTAGACAAGAGAAAAACTGAAAGATGTCACCATAAAAAAGGGGCTGTAAAAAAAGGCAAAGGTTTAATGCTTATTGCTAGAGCTGGCTGCAAACAAGCCCAGACCAGGTCAGGCAATCAGAGCACGTAAAAATTGGGCTTAAAGGTCAGATCTGGTCTGTCTAGAGATACAGGGATTAATGCAATACATCCACTTGCAATATCCATGACACATTTTTCCAGGTGACTGGCTAACAAACAGGGATCTGCAGCAGAACCGCGCTCCTTCGGTGCTCCGTTTGCGCTCCTGCCAAAGATCTGCAGCACCAGCACAAGACCACTCTCACACCTTTGCAAACAAATATCTAATGCTTGAGCAACGTTACCCCTTCGCCTCCTGGCTATTCACTGTTTCTTGGCATTGCTAAAACCTGTACAATATTTAGCACGGTTCTTTCCAGTTAAGTTTGTAAGACAAAGGCTATTTGCCTAATTCTCTCATGCAGTATTTGTACAGCCCCATTTTCAATCCATTTTACTGTATTCCACAATTAATATATTCATGAGTGTATTAATTCTCAATGAATTCGAGTCAGTTCTTTGGAATACTTTGTTCTTCTCAAACTAGTTTATTGAACTGATTTTTCCATCAGTTTTTGGAGATCAGCAGACCTGCTGTGAGGAAACTGCTGAACTTTCCAAGAAACTGTTTTCTTGTTGGGGAAAGCCAGGAATCTCAGACACCAGAGGCAATTCACAGCTTAGAGCAGATCCATGTTCTACCTGCTGTAATGAAGTGGTTTTCACCTCTGAGGTGACAGCTGTTTTATGGAAAGCAGTCATCTGGTGCCAAAGCATTTTAAAATCTGTATTTAATGTATTCACTTAACACTGTCAAGTATAAATGAGACAGGTAAGGCAGAAATTGGGGATGGGACACCCACACAGCCATTCAGAAGCTTCCTAATGTTGATGAGCATTCAGGGAACAGGAGTACGAGTATGGTGGAAGAGAAACCCAGCCTTTAAAATCTGATGGTTTAATATATAACTACAGAAATTTAAACTGTTTAGGATCTATTCTTGTAACGAACTTTGAACTGGGATAGCAAAATTTCAGATCTGATCCATTTGTTATTTATAAGCCAACACTGTATTATGGAAACGTGGATTCAAAGCTTCGGCACGGAGCAGCTGCGGACTTTGATTCCAAACGCAGCAAATTCAACAGTAACACCTTAAAAACGGACAGGGCTACTGAGACCTTTGGTCTGAAGTGTCTTCACTTATTAACCAAGAAATGCTTCACCAACTGTTTGGTGTTTCGAAGCATGTGCATTGCCTGTCACTTCACAACCGCCTGGATTGCACAACTGAGCGCTGAAACGCAACAGGAACTTAATGAACTTACTGTAGAGAATTAAACAGAACATTCAGCTCCTAAATCACAGATGCACGGAACAGTGGAGGCTGGCAGGGATCTCGAGGTCATCTTTTCCAACCTCCCTGCTCAAGCAGGGTCAAAGCAGCACAGTTAGCACGTCGAACGTGGTGAAGCTTCAGTAGAAAGCTTTGCTTGGTCTGTTGAGAAGGCTTGCAGGACAGGAGGACACCATCCCTGGCCCAGAGATGTGATGCTGTCTTACAGTGTCCAGCTGGTGAAGTGTTACTCCTATTTAGGTTACTTAGGAGCTAAAGATTGCCACTAAAAACACAGCTAAAACTCTGCCCTCATGACTTATTTTTAAGTGTCATTTAAAAGATACAGAACTTCACCAGTCTTACTCCTTTCTGTAATTATTTTTTGCTTGACAGAAAGACTCTTTACCTGACCACAAAGCCCTGGCTGCAGCACTGAACACTAGTGTTACTTACAGACACTCCTGAAAGATGTTTGAGATCTAAAACTAAAACTAGCCAGGTCCCGCAAGAACTTTATGTTAATATTGAAGCCCAAGTGATGTCTGTTGCTGTAGAAATAATTCCAAGAACTCGTAAGGGCTAAATCAGATCAAAATTTAACTCTGCTTTATGAATGTTGCCACTAAAGTTCAACTTTTAATTTCAACACGGTTGTTGTGTGTCATCATTCGAGCCATACTGACTTTTTAAAAAAAAAAAACAAAACCCAGAAATATGGTTGAGTATCCTAAAGCTAAAAGAGAAGGAGAATCACCAGTTTGGTTTTTATCCTGAAGAAATCGATTTGGTCATCACTAACTTGTGAAGGAACCAACAGCACAGGACCTGCACCCCAACTCAACTAGGCCTCTCCTTCTGCTACTGCTCTGCTGCTTAAAACTATACAGATCTGTGATGACAAAAGGATCAGCTTAATTATGAAGCAGGCAGGTGCCACTCACGCCTAGGATTCTTCTTTATTCTATTCTTTCTCACTCTCTCTTTACATCAGGCGATGTATCAATTCCAAAAACGCTCAAATGATTCCAGGAGACTCATTTTCTTGAGCTGTTTTTGAAATGAACCATCTCCCATCAGGAGGATTCCCATTCACCGTTTGCTTTTGGTCACTGCTAGGGTCAATGCCTGGATTGGCCACAAGATTCAGACTGGGAGTACTGCAAAGCAGAGGGCAGACCAAAGCACAGGCAACGGGATATCACAGCAACAGAGGGAAGAAACCAAGAAAAATCAAGAGAAGATCCCTGTTAGTGCAAATATCCTCTGAACATCGATTCCAGTGAAAGCAAGAGCACTCCCTCCCATACCTCCTGCTCCATTATTTCCAAGTGTGTGATGTATGTGTGTACGTTTGGGACTAATTTTAGGGTACGTGCCTTTACTTTCCAGCCTCTGTGTCACAGCACTGAAAACGACTAGCTGCAAAACACACAATAAGTGCATCTGCTCATCACCAGAAGAAACACAAAGGAAAAACATACCTTGTCCCACAAGGCACATTTTTCACTTCATCGGTCTGCAGCGTGGTCTGAAACAAAAAGACAACCAGTGCTCACAAACCCTCTCCATTCTCCAGGAAGATCATGCTGTGCCCAGACTCATAACCATCACACAGGAACACGGAGCCAAAAACGTGTCCTCTGCCTCCCTCCTGACTTTTGCAGGTATGGGCAGAAGACAGACTTCTTTTCAACTGCCTTCTGGGAGACAGAAAGGCAGCTGTGCTCATTTCCCTACTCCCAGCTCCTGCAGCTCTTCTGGGAAATGAAGAGCCACAAAACCAGACTGCCCTCCCAGAGCAACACATCTTCTGTCCCAAGCAACACACACACACGTTTTGGAGATTCCACCAAAAGACCAAGTCCCAGCACACAGCTGGGACTGGCACTCAAGGCAGAAGGAACCAAGGGCTTCCTAGGAGCTGCTGCTCTGACCACCACATTACCGAGCCCCTCTGCGAACACCAGTTGCCCAAACCACCCCCACCCAGCAATACCCCTACAGACACCCACTCCCACTCACCCTTTTCCAAGATGGGAAGGTACTGACCTGCACGGATTTGAAGGTGGTAATGAACGGGAGCATGATGTGGTAGCCTGGTCCGCTCGGACTAGTTAATAACGCACCACCCCTACAGAGAGAGAGAGGAAAATGGGGAAAAGGCTCGAGCCCCTGGAAAACAAAAAGTGCTGGCTTTGAGGGCGAGCGAGTACGTTCGAACTGCCAGGAGTCACAGCTGTGGTACTGCAAATTCCGTTACTTGCCTGCACCAAATTTGCCACCAACTCCCCTGCAAAAGGGCAGCCTACAAAAACTTGCCTGCTGCAACTCGACCATCGTTTGCTTCAGTCCTGTCAGCAGTGAACTTTTAGAGGAGGCAAGCATTGCTAAATCCTTCCATCATTGCAACGTTGCAGAGAGCTTCAGGAACACGAATTCTCCTCTCTAACCATGGTAACCATGGAAAAATCCAACAGTTGATGCAGTACCACCAGTCTGGATTTCCGCAAGGCATTTGGCACAGTCCCTTACCCTACAGTCTCTTGTAGGGACTGACAGGTGGTTCAAAGACCAGAGACAGAGGAGAGCTCTCGCAGTGCAGGAAGGTCTCCTGCGAGGGCCTACGCTGTTCAACGTGCTCATCACGAAAGGAAAGAGCAGCGCAAAGAAAACTGGCCCACGGTGGCGAGTGCGAAGCATAGAAAAGACAGGACAGAAACATAGCAGAAACAGCAAAAAAAAAAGCAGAAAGGCCAGTGCTGAATTTATGGAATCATGGAATGGTTTGGGTTGGAAGGGACCTCAAAGATCATCTCGTTCCAACCCCCCTGCCATGGGTAGGGACACCCTCCACTACACCAGGTTGCCCAAAGCCCCATCCAACCTGGCCTGGAACACTGCCAGGGATGGGGCAGCCACAACTTCTCTGGGCAACCTGTGCCAGGGCCTCACCACCCTCAATGTAAAAAATTTCTTATGTTTCTCTGTTGCTTTATTCAAATTTGAAGCAAAAATCTAGTTAAGAGGTGGCACTGACTACCACCACTCACTGTTGGCTGACAAGTTGCTCTACAGAAGCTGCTCAGGGCAGCTCCAAGCCCCAGGTGAAACAGCCCAGAGTCAGGAAAACGACACCTTTCAAAGCAACAACAAAGCGGGTACTCTGGCTGGCCAACAGTCCTGGGACAGAGATGACAGCCCTTGATGTAACAGGGAGAGATCAACACAGCCGAAAACTCCGGCTGGACAAGGAGCTTTGCTCCTTGAAGCTTTGAAATCCAAACTGTGACCCAGAAAAGGGGAGAAAGGAGAGGGAGGAAAAGCAGCTGAGGATCCAGAAGGACCCTACCTCGTCCCTGTTCTGCACAGAGCCAGGCTGTCCAGGCTCACGCCGTTTCTGGCACAAGGGAGCAGAAACGATACAGTCCGCCCATCTCGGGGCAAAACGCGGTGGGAAACACGGCAGAGAGCCATCACCTCGCGAGGCGATCTGGGAGCAGGGATGGAGCCCAGCTGAGACAGAGAAACTCAGGGAAGGCTGCGGAAGGCGCCAGGGCACTGCCAGGGAACCGTACCTGTAATACACGGCCAGGTGCCCCTCTTCCACCCTGTGGATGGCGGCGTACAGCACGAAGACGAGGAGTCCCGTGGCAGCTGCAACTACGGCTCCAGCCTGGGCCATGGTCATCCTCACACCACCTGCGGGACGGAGGCCGGTACCACCTGCCGCGGCGGGCACCGGTAGCCACGGTCTGCACGAAGATCGCCGCTCTCCTCTCCGGCGGTGCCTCCGCTCCCTTCCCGCCGCCGCCTCCTCCTCCGCTCCCGGCCCGAAAAGCCGGGAAACACCCTCCGAGCCGCCGGCGCTCCTCGCCCCGCGATGCCGCCTACCCGCCCGCGCCCCTGACGCCGCCGCGCCGGTTACGAAGCCGCACGGCTGCCGGGACCCCCCGGCGAGGCACAGCCGCTACAGCGGGGCCGGGAGCCGCCCGGTGAGGGCCGCCGGCCCGCAGGCTGCCCCCGGCCCGGGCGGGCGCACCGGAGCCGCCGCGGACGGTGACGGCCCCGGGGAAGAGGGAGCGGAAGGGGGGAGGGGGAGCGGGGGTAAAGCCCCGCCCCGCCCCCGCGCACCGGGACTCCCGCCGCCGCCGCTCCGCGCGCGCCCCCGCCCCGTACCTGCCGCCTGCGCGCGCCCACGTGCGGCCGAGCGCCCCCGCCCCCCCCCCCCCGCGCATGCGCACCGCCGCCACCGCCCCCCCTCCTTCTCCTCCCTCCTCGGGCGGGGCGGGGCTGGCGGGAGCGCGCGCCGCGCGGCGCCTACCGATGGCGTCACACGGGCGGGGCGGGACGCGCCGCCGCCAGGAAGCACGCGGAGCCTGTGGCCGCCATTTATTGCTGTGACTTCTATTTAAAATATGTATAATCTGTACAGTCGTGCCGCCCGCTGCCGCGCTCCCCTGGGGCAGCGCCCCGCAGAACGCCGGTTGGCACAGCCGGCCGCGTGCCCAGCGCCGCCGAGGTGCGGGAATCAGGCGACGGATCGACCGGTCCCCTCCGGCTCCTCCACACGCGGCAGCTCCTTCAGCTAATTGAGCCAGCTCCAGTCAAAGCTCTGGAAGAAGAAGAAGCAAGGGAAGGGCTGAAGCGCAGGAAGCGGCTGCGAAACGCACGGTTCCGAGGTGGCCACCAAAGGGCGTTCGGTGGCCAGCGCGTCTCTTCTCCAAGAGGCGTGTTGGTCCGACAGCCGGAAAGGGATCTGGCAACTCCTGGGAGCTCCATCACGGATGGA
The DNA here is from genome assembly GCF_009769465.1 of Tauraco erythrolophus. Taxonomy (NCBI): domain Eukaryota; kingdom Metazoa; phylum Chordata; class Aves; order Musophagiformes; family Musophagidae; genus Tauraco; species Tauraco erythrolophus. The sequence goes on from NC_141473.1 coordinate 41,800,533, forward strand.
ACCCGCTTTGGAAGTGACGTTTTGTGCCCGCGCAAAGGCTACCGCTGGCGTTCCTGGCGCACCACGGGATGTAGAGCAGGAACACGAGTGGAGAAGAAAGGCAGGCTCCAAGACAAATGTATGCAAGAACAAAGGTTCTTACAGTTATTAATTTCTTTTCCCTCTTATTTTCTCCCTAAGTGAATTGAGGAGGACAGATCCCATTTCCTGCTGCTTTCCTGTTGCCTAACTTCCATCCCCTGACGCAAGGAAAAGGAGAAAGAAAACAAACATAACAAAACAAGTGGTCATCTGCTGGCTGTGATTCTGCTACAATGAAAAATCCTTCTGAGCTAAAAGATGCCAGAGATGGTTGCTGCAGCTTGGAATGAGACACGAGATGAGAGAGACGGGCAAGAAGCCAGCCGTACGGCTCCTCGCTCGTCTCCAGCCACGGCGAAGAGACAAGCCAGGAGAGGGGATTGTATTGCACAACTGATACCAGCCCTGTCAGAACTGAACAAAGACAACCAATGGATGGAAAGCACAGTACGCATAATTAAGGCTGTTTTCCAAACTGACATAATTACTTTGCCTTAATCAGTAGCTAATTTCATTTCCCCATTCGTGTTGCTCAATCCCTTGCTATTACAGTGTCATCTGCAACTCCCACTAATAAGTTTTCATTTCACCATCCCAAATAACTTAGTAACTCCAGTAAACTCTCAGTTCACTGTTTACTATTATTCATAAACATTACAACATTAAAGTGTTTATGAATTAAAACGTTTTTGAACTACAAGAGCTCCATTTCATCAACCACCTCCATTTCCCCAACCCTCTGTTCCTTGTTATTTCAGCAGCTACAACGGGTGAACAGCTTCCACTTTTTTATCCCATGAGAATGGAAGTTTTCCCTAACACAAGGACATGGAGCTGCTGGAGCAGGTCCAGAGGAGGCCACGGAGATGATGAGAGGGCTGGAGCACCTCTGCTATGGAGACAGGCTGAGTGAGTTGGGGCTGTTCAGCTTGGAGAAGAGAAGGCTCTGGGGTGATCTTATTGCAGCCTTCCAGTACCTAAAGGGGCTACAGGAAAGCTGGAGAGGGACTTTTTACAAGGGCGTGTAGTGATAGGACAAGGGGCGATGGGTTTAAACTGAAAGAGGGGAGATTTAGATTGGATCTAAGGAAGAAATTTTTCTCTCAGAGGGTGGTGAGGCACTGGAACAGGTTGCCCAGAGAAGTTGTGGCTGCCCCATCCCTGGAAGTGTTCAAGGCCAGGCTGGATGAGGCTTTGGGCAACCTGGTGTAGTGGAGGGTGTCCCTGCCCATGGCAGGGGGGTTGGAACTGGATGATCTTTGAGGTCCCTTCCAACCCAAACCATTCCATGATTCTAAGGAGGCCTTTAAGAAACTTTTTGAAAATCCAAGTTACAGCATATCAGTGGATCTTTGACTTCTTTACAGGACTGCAATACGTTTGTGAGACAATCCCATGCTAACAGAAGCTGTATTGAGACTCTTCTCCATTATAAACAGGTCAATCTACAGGTCAATCACTTTTTCTCATTGTATTTATAAAGATCCTTCAATGATAGAGCCTCTAAAATCAGCCGAAAGCCTCTTCTAAAAGGTCAGTATTCTGTGCTGCTCTACATTCTTCTGGTAACTGGGCTCTTTTGAGCAGTAACTTACTGGCCTCAATTAGTAGTTCAGGAACAGAGTTTCAGACTGCGTCAATACATCTGTCTGAAGTAAATTGTTATTTACTTTTGTCGTTTCTTGCTATTTCAAATACCAATTTGTGCAAAGAGCCTTCTTGGGACTCTCCAAAGCCTCACTTCTGCCATAAGGAAAGCTTCAGTTCGTGATCAGGAAAGGGCTCTGGAAATGGAGAACCCTGCCCACTCCAGCGCAGGGACACAAAGCAGGACTCTGCAGTTGAGGATGTGATCAGCATTCAGAGCAAGCTCTGCCAGCCAGGGGGTCTCACAGAACAGCCCTCCACCACACAGACCACTCAGTTGGCACTAGCACCTTCTGTAAGAGCAGCATGTTGGTGGAGTCCAGGAGGGATGACAGACATCACATGCCAGCCGCAGCAATTCACAGCGTCACAAACGACCCTATTTAAGGAGTTCTCCACACCTCCAGAGGACCCTGCTGCCACTCTTAAAAAAAATCAGGTCCTCAGAGATACATCAACAGACTTACCATCATGCTGCTGTTCTGCTCCTGTCTCGCCTCCTGCAAAATACTGCTAAAGAGTTCGAGGTAATTCAGATTCTCTTCTATCACATGGACAAAATTTTCCCTGCGGGGAAGGGAAGGCATAAAATGACAGATTTAAACCACCAAGTAACACCAACGTCAAAAGGCTCTGCACTGGGGGAAAAAAAAAAACAAAACCCACACACACAAAACCCAAACAACCCAAAAAACTGATTTATATGACTTCTCTGCAATTGTAGGAGCTACCTTGCAGGGCACAAAGACATGCCTGGAGGTGGCATCCTGCAAGATCCCCACCCTGGAAGTGTGGATTTGCACTCCTTCCCAACAGAGGAACTGCACAAACCACACAAACTCGGCCTTAACGGAACCTAGGGAGGAAGCTGAGTACAAGGGGCCTGAAATCACTGCCTGCTCCCCATAAGGCTGACATCTCTTCACTCTTTGTACAGTGAAGTCATGGCTCGAAGAGGAGCTCTGAGGCGATCCAAAGGCACCTTGCTCAGGAAAGCACCTACTAGGAGGTCATCATTCCCCATTACTTGGAGACAAAAATTGCCCTGCAGCAGCAGACAGAAAAGAGGAAGTGGAAAAGGCTGCTCAGGGTTTCAGAAAAATCAACTGACTTGCAGCGAAAGTCTGCTTAGAAGATGTGTACCTTGCAAACCTAGGTGCTTCTCTGACCACCCAAAAAGAGATGGCCACATGGCTTGATGCCCATGTTCACAACCCCTGCCCCAGCCCCCACAAAACTAGCACTGCTACGGATCGAGGGCTGGGCAGTCTTTCAGGGGTGCCTTCCCTTCTGTTACGCTGATGGGAAGTAAAATCCCTAACGAGCCAAGAGGAAAACCCCTCAGCTCGTGACAACTCTCTTACTCAGCTAGGACTGGCTGAGAGAAAGGGGTCTTACTAACCAAATCCAACCCCAAAACAGGATAACATGATGTACAAGACATGAACAGCACAGTGCTTTAGCTGACAGCGGTATGTGCAGCTTGCTCAGGACCAGAGAGTGGAGGTTTCTGAACAAAAGGTTCAACCTAATTCCTGATATTTTAAAGCATTAGTAACATATGAGCTACTGAAACGTGCTTTTTTTTTTTTGAAGGATAAAAAAAAAATCCCAGATATTGAACCAGATGGATTGCTTGGTACTGACCCCAACTTCAGAATTCCATTTGAAGTGAAACTTCTTAAAATCACTGAAGCTGTACGAAGCACTAAACATGGCCTGATTTATCTGGGACTTGCACCAGAACCTGGGCATGAAAAGAAACTACATTTTGGCTTGAAATCTCATTGCTGCGTTTTGCTGTGCTACAGCCAGAGTTTCAGTTACTAAAACTCCAGTCAGGAGTTGGACAATGTTGCCTTCAGAGACAGCATGCCAAAACTCTCCCTGTCCAGCACATCCAAAACCCACCCCGTGGGATGTGGTGGAGACATGCCCCTTGGGCTCTCTCAGTACTGGAGACTCCAGTGGCAGAGGACAGCATTTCAGACTATGCCTACACCTACGCTGACTTCTCAGCAGTGGCCTCCTGTCCCAACAGCTCTTACCCATCTTCGGGAGTCGCCACAGATGACAGAGGGTGAGGCACGCTCCCCGAGATGCTCTGCGGCAGCCACGTGGCTGCTGGAGTCGTGGCTGTCCCTTCCAGGCTGGAGCTTACCAGCGATCGAGAAGAGCTCTGAGTCTAGAAAACAGAAATTCAGCTGCTGTGACGGGCAAAGGAAGAATTTAGTCAGGCTTAACTATTTCTGAGCGATTAAACGTAAGCGCTGTCCGTAACGCACACACACAACCCTGGCCATGCCGACGCAACGCTCGGCAGTTCTGCAAATGGCTGGTGGCAAACGTCTCTGCACGTGTTTGTACGTGGCATGTCCTTTACACTGAACAATGAGGAGGTGGTGCCATGCCCTGAACTGTGAGTCATGCCCAGCAGCAGCTCTCCAGACGGGGAAAAGACATGTTTCCCATGCTGACCTTGAACGTGGACATCTGGAAATCGCTTCGGCTGTATAGTCACTCGAATTGATGCAGGAAAAGCAGTGTAGTCTTAAAACACCTTCGACTAACCAGCAAAGCACCTATTTCCCTTTTGCAGCACTAGAATTATGACAGGTTTATTACATCAGGCTGAAGTTCATCTGATCCAACACTAGATGTTCAAGAAACGCAAGAACAAGGCGCGTGGCACGGCGTGGCTACCGTGCTCCAGTCACCAGCGATTTGCAGTTTGATGACTTACTGGGACCAAGGACTCCTCTACTGGGCTGCTTTTCCATGAATTTGTCTACCTCCTTTCTAAACCTGTGTCAGCATTTAGCACTTCCCTTCTCTACAGTAAAATCAACCATTGTGTGGAAGTTATCCTTTTTGGTCTCTTCAGAGTTTCATTTATGTCCCCTGGCTCCTGCACTGGAAAGAAGAGCAAATAGTCCAAAAACTACTTACACAAGCAATTTTCAGCAGATGCCATATCTCCCTCTGTCTTTTGCCCTGCATCTGCATCACTGAGTTGTCAGCTTCCTTGATGTTATTGAGGGCCACTTCAATCTTTGGAAGCAAGTCTATGATCTTCTGCTTACAGCCCAAGAGCTTGCTATGATAAAAAACAAACCCAAAGTTACTTTCCAGCTTGTGTGGCAATATGTTGGAGAGAGACTTTTTACAAGGGCATGTAGTGACAGGACAAGGAGCAATGGCTTTAAACTGAAAGAGGGCAGATTTAGATCAGATCTAAGGAAGAAATTCTTCATTGTGAGTGTGGTGAGGCACTGGCACAGGTTGCCCAGAGAAGCTGTGGCTGCCCCATCCCTGGAAGTGTTCAAGGCCAGGTTGGATGAGGCTTTGGGGAACCTGGTGTAGTGGAACGTGTCCCTGCCCATGGCAGGGGGGTTGGAACGAGATGATCTTGAGTTCCCTTCCAGCCCAAACCATTCTGTGATTCTATGTTCTGGTGAAACCAAAAGCCTCACCTTGAGATTGTTTTAGCACAGCACTGTCATAGCTGCAGGTACAAAACTTGCAAGACTGGAGGGACCTCTGGACTTTTTCAAGTCCAGTTGAGACTCAAAAAAGCAGGCAGACGACACTACTGCTCATTCCCACAACATAAGCTCTTCTTATTTGAAATGCAAAAATTGATCCTGATGACAACGGACAGCGCAGCAACTCAGCCATGATATTTTATGAATTAGTCTTCCCTGGTCCGTGCTGGTCTCTGTGGGCTGGCCATACCATAGCTAACAACTTTATTTATGGGATCTACTAAGCATAAGCCACACATGAAAATAGAATTAAATCATGCTTTGCTGACTACTGAGATCTGCATTAACGCCATTTTTTTCTGAGCTACTGGAAGAATTAACGAACAAATCACTGTGGTATCTTCTCAGCTGTGACTATTTCTTTTTTTCCTTACGATTTTAATCTCAACCTAAACATTGGCAGAATTTGTCTCATTATAAAGTGAACTCTTGGATGCTAACAGTACAAGCCATTGCATTCTCCTCCCTTTCCCTATTAGCTATATGTTTTAAAAAAGTGGAAATTCAACATAGACATGAAAGAGCAGAATTAATAGTGCTATGAGAAAGGTATACCTGTGGGTGCAGCTTTTGGGCTCTGATCTCCATGGTTTTCCCTCTCCTTTCCTGCTACTAAGTTAAAAACGCTGCAAGTTGCATTTGTTTGTTTTTTGTTTTTTTTTTTTTTTTTCCTGCATAAAGTACCTGAGATGGCCGAAGAGCTCCTTGAGAACTCGGTCTTGGCTCTGTACTGTCTGCACAATGATCTTCACCATGTCCGTGCTGTCACTGTAGGCATGATCTGGAAAAGCCATCAATCACCACTTTAGTAAAATGCTCTCCAGTGAGGAGCCACTCTGGACACAAACACGCGGAGTACAGGAAAGATTTGACTTAATGAGTGCAGCCAAACAAACTGAAACACAAGGAAACATCTTAAAATCCATCACAATCTGTCATTAGGCACAACTCTTCCTTGATGTCTCTTCTCTCCGCAGCAATGTAAACAATTCCAGCCACTCCTGCTGTCTAGAGAGTGGCTTCAGTAAGGACTGCAGGTAGTTGCCAAATGCAGGAGTAACTAAATCTTCCTGCTGACCAGTTACTCTGTTCAGAACATAATAATCCCCAAACATGGGCCTCCATCCAGTACAATTAAGAGAGAGGGGAGGAAGAAAAGAATGCCCTTGGGTTGGAGCGACAACGGAGAAACAACAGTTCTTCCTACGTCTGGGGGGAGTAAAGCACTAGTACTGGAAGCAGGAAGAAAGGCAGAGAATGCCAGAAGGCAGACATGTGTTCAGGGCAGATACTCCAGGACTGGAAACCTAAAGACAAACCCATGGCTGAGGAACAGGACTACAGAGTTTGGGAGAGCTCTAGGCTCAGCAAAAAGAAGAAATCAGCTCAAGGTATGCCCTTGAATCTGCTTAACTTTAATAAAATCATTTGCCTTAACAGTATTTTCTGGGTTTGAGTTCAGAAATACTAGTCATGGAGTACAAGTGTGAAACAGTCTTGGAACGGTCTCCTTCCATACCTGGAGGTCTTGTTTTTAATTGCTTGTACAGGTCTATGGCTCTCTGTTCCCTTTAAAGAGAAGAAAAGGATTCACACATGTATCAACAGGCAGGTGACTCAAGGAAAAAAAAAAACATTGCTTTTAAGTTATGCCTTGCTGAACCTCATACACTGGAGCTGCCACCTTCTTCTACAGCTAGTATACAAATATGACGTTTGGAACACAGGGATGGTCTTTTTCTGATGGAAACCAACTCCTCCCTAAAAGCTGTCTCTCCTTCCCTCTGATTATGCATTTTCTTCTCAGATAACTGTCCCAATTGCAGGTTATTTTCAGTTTCAAATTTTCACATGGCTCAGCAGTGTTTTCTTTCTGTGATATCCTTAATTATGAAACTTCATTTTTGTAACTATAGGTACTTCTGCATAACTGCCTGAGAAATCCTTGTTCCTCTTCTGCACTTTTGGCCTGAATTTGAGTGACAGTCTGCAAACAAAAAGAGACAGCTGCATCACAAACAAGAGGACAGTGTTTCTCTTCTTTCCTTTAAATAAATGTTATTTCTTTCAAATATTTCAAAAGCAGCCAAATACTGAGGCTTCCACCCTTGAACAAATCTTCACTGTTCTAAATCAAAAGCCTGTCAGAAACAAGTAGCAGTTTAGCCAGTTCTAACTCTGCTTTTGGGACCTCACCAGGCCTCTTCTTTCCCTGAGATCACCCCAATACTGTTTCAAGAGATGACGTAAGCTGCTTCTGTTTATTTAAGTCAGCATTTCTAGCATGCTGGATATTATACAATCATAGAACAGTTTGGGTTGGAAGGGACCTTCAAGATCATCTAGTTCCAACCCCCCTGCCATGGGCAGGGACACCCTCCACTACACCAGGTTGCGCAAAGCCTCATCCAACCTGGCCTTGAACACTGCCAGGGATGGGGCAGCCACAGCTTCTCTGGGCAACCTGTGCCAGTGCCTCACCACCCTCAGAGGGAAGAATTTCTTCCTTAGATCCAATCCAAATCTCCCCTCTTTCAGTTTAAAGCCATTGCCCCGTGTCCTGTCACTACACACCCTTCTAAAAAGCCCCTCTCCAGCTTTCCTGTAGCCCCTTTAGGTACTGGCAGGCTGCAATAAGATCACCCCGGAGCCTTCTCTTCTCCAGGCTGAACAGCCCCAACTCTCTCAGCCTGTCTCCATAGCAGAGGTGCTCCAGCCCTCAGATCATCTCTGTGGCCTCCTCTGGCCCCGCTCCAGCAGCTCCATGTCCTTCTTGTGTTGGGGACTCCAGAGCTGAACGCAGCACTGCAGGGGGGTCTCAGGAGAGCAGAGCAGAGGGGCAGAATGACCTCTCTGCACCTGCTGCCCACGCTGCTTTGGATGCAGCCCAGGACACGGGTGGCTTTCTGGGCTGCCAGCGCACATTGCTGGCTCATGTTGAGCTTCTCATCCACCAGCACGTCCTTTTCCTCAGGGCTGCTCTCAATCCTTCTCCTCCCAGTTTGTATTTGTGCTTGGGATTGCCCTGACCTGTGTACAGGACCTTGCACTTGGCCTTGTTGAACTTCATGAGGTTCTCACAGGCCCACCTCTCCAGCCTGTCCAGGTCCCTCTGGATGGCATCCCTTCCCTCCAGCATGTCCAACACACCACACAGCTTGGGGTCATCAGCAAACTTGCTGAGGGTGCACTCGATCCCACTGTCCATGTCTTCAACAAAGATGTTAAATCGCACTGGCCCCAGTACTGGCCCCTGAGGAACACCACTCGTCACTGGTCTCCACGTGGACATCAAGCCGTTGACCACAACTCTTTGAGTGCGACCATCCAGCCAATTCCTTATTCACCGAGTGGTCCATCTGTCAAATCCATGACTCTCCAATTTAGAGACAAGGTTGTTGTGCAGGACAGTGTCAAATGCTTTGCACAACTCCAGGTAGACGACATCAGTTGCTCTTCCCCGATCCACCAATGCTGTAACCCCATCTTAGAAGGCCACCAAATTAGTCAGGCAGGATTTGCCCTTGGTGAAGCCATGTTGGCTGTCACCAGTCACCTCCTTATTTTCCATGTGCCTTAGCACAGTCGCCAGCAGGATCTGCTCCATGATCTTGCCAGGCACAGAGGTGAGACTGACTGGCCTGTAGTTCCCTGGGTCTTCTTTTTTTCCCTTTTTAAAGATGGGGGCTATGTTTCCCCTTTTCTGGCGGTGCGAACTTCACCAGATTGCCACAACTTCTCTGATATGATGGATAGTGGCTTAGCAACTTCATCTGCCAGTTCCCTCAGGACCTGTGGATGTACCTCATCAGGTCCCATGGACTTGTGCACCTTCAGGTTCCTCGGATGATCTTGAACCTGATCTTCTCCTACAGTGGGTGGTTCTTCATTCTCCCAGTCCCTGCCTTTGCCTTCTGTGACTTGGGCTGTGCAGCTGGAGCACTTGCCAGTGAAGACTGAGGCAAAAAAGTCATTGAGTACCTCAGCCTTCTCCATATCCTGGGTAACCAGGTCTTCCATTTCCTTCCAGAGAGGGCCCACGTTTTCCCTAGTCCTCCTTTTATCACTGACATACCTACACAAGTTTTTTTTTTTTGTTGCCCTTGATGTCCCTGGCCAAATTTAATTCTACCAGGGCTTTAACTTTCCTAACCTGATCCCTGGTTGCTCTATATTCTCCCCAGACCACCTGTCCTTGCTTCCACCCTCTGTAGGCTTCCTTTTTGTGTATGAGTTGGTCTAGGAGCTCCTTGTTCATCCAGGCAGGCCTCCTGGTGTTTTTGCCTGACTTTCTCTTTGTTGGGATGCATCGTTCCCGAGTTCTGAGGAGGTGATCCTTGAATATTAACCAGCTTTCTTGGTCTTCTCTTCCCTCCAGGGCTTTATCCCATCATACTCTACCAAGCAGATCCCTGAAGAGGCCAAAGCCTACTCTCCTGAAACCCAGGGTAGTGAGCTTGCTGTGTGTCTTCCCTGCCAGTCTAAGGATCTTAAACTCCACCACTTTCTGGTCACTGTGGTCAAGGCTGCCCTTGAGTTTCACAATCTCCACCAGCCTCTCCCTATTGGTCCAGCATAGCACCTCTCTTCGTTGGTTCCTCTTATCACCTGGAGAAGGAAGTCATCATCAATACATTCCAGGAGCCTCCTGGATTGCCTATGACCTGCTGTGTTGTCCCTCCAACAGATATTGAAGTGGCTGAAGTCCCCCATGAGGACCAGGGCTCGTGAATGTGAGGCTGCTCCTATCTGTCTATAGAGGGCTTCATCAGCTTGATCTTCCTGGTCAGGTGGCCTGTAGCAGACCCCCACTACTATGTTACCTGTCCCTGCCCTCCCCTTAATCCTGACCCTAAGTTTCAAGTTATCCATCGTGTAACTCCTGCATCAGCCAAGGATAGGGGGAGAGGTACTCTCTGCTCCTGCTGCACTGGGAAAAAGAGGACATTAGCATCCAGCACCACCAGGTAAATCTGAGACAACGCCCAGGACCCGTGTGTGTCCCATGGCTGTGTATATCAAACCATAAGCTAATGCTCTCTGTGTGCTTTACTACAGCCCCAAAAACTGAAGAGCAGGAGACTCAATCTGTTCTCCACTTCACTTCTCACGAAGAGAAGCAGCTTTAGACCAGAATAACCAACAGTTTAGGGCACACTTTAAGCACTTTGCAAGTAGCTGACGCAGCCGTGGATTTGCAGCGGTGAAAGCACGTAAACCCAACGTTTAGGAGGCAGAGGCATGATTTGAGCTGCGCTGAACACCAGCTACTGCTGCAAGAGGTGGTTTCTCCCTTCCCCACTTCCCTGTGCACCAGTTCTGCTGCTCCTGCAACTACACATGGATGAAAAGCAACTTAGCTGATCTAGCTCTGCAAAGGGGGAGCGGGGAGAACATGCCAGGAACAGGCACGTTTCCCTCCCAGAATACTCAGAGTCATCCAGAAGAGCTCTTCTTAACAACACATTAGTGGCTATTTGATCCCCCCCTTTTACAACAGCCACTTGCGCCCTCAGCAACAGCTCAAACTACAATAACTGCCTCCTGTGTCTCCTTGAGACCAGTAATATCACTTAGCTCTTTCATATTTTAATATTTTTTAAAAAAACAAATATTAATGTTTCCACAACTTGTTAATTATCCGTGCTTTGAAAACACACTGAAGATATTTATCAACGTTTTACAACGATCTCATGATTTCCCTCACTCGACACTGTAAAATTCTCTCTTCTCTAATGCAAAAAGCAATCCTCTGCATTTTTTCAGTTGAGAACAACATATGTCTTAGGCCTATCCTCTTCCAAGACGAAGTTTTCTCGTCAGTGACAAGTCAAGTGTCCTGAACTCCCTAGCTGTGTTTTTCCATGTTTTCCCAGGTCTAGTGCCTTATAATGCTGCCAAGCGATCATTAGAACTTCAGGAGGAATGAGGAACGTACAGCCACAAGTGGTGGCACCTTCCCTTTTCACCAGCAAAATGATCCTAAACTGATCACAAGCTACTCTGTACTTGCAGTTTGCAAAAAGTGAGGAGCGCGTTTCAAAAGCGCTGATGGAACCATCAACAGAGGAAAAAAAACCCAAACCCTTCAGACACTGAAATACATAAAATCCATTTATATGCAGTAAAAATAACAAGCAAAGAACTTACAAGCTCTCCATGACCTCTCCTTGGCGCCTTGCATACGGACTCTTCTGAAGCTCTACAATCTCTGTGTGCAGAGCCATGATCTGCTCATCCAGATACCCGATATCTTCAGCCTAGTGGGGAAAGGCAGTTACAAATCAAGCTGAAGGAGGAGAGCAATCCCCAGAATAATCAGCTTCTTCATAAATCATACCTCTTAAAGAGAGAGATACATGTTGCACGCACACTCACTCACTCTCTGGCTCTACGTATGTTGAAGCAGTGAAGATTTATTTTCTCCTACTTTTACAGTACGGACAGAGCTCCCATATACATTTTGGTTTGACACTTCTCTGGTATGCCACATCTTTCTCAAAGAAATACAAGACACACCAATCTTCTGCCAAGTCCCCACAGCTAAGTTAGGTGAGGCAGCCCACAACACAATTTCTGAGCGTGAGGAGTCGGTATGTGGTGCCAGACACGCACTGGAGATCACCAGCACGGTTAAGAAAGCACTGGTCACCGTCTCGGCACCATGGCCTATGGGCACTGATCTGTCTTCCTGAGAAAGTATTTGGAGATATTTCAGCTTTTCCTTTCTGACCTGGGGCTGTAGGACCGGCCAATGGAACATTTTCCATTGCATCCCTTGCGGAAGCTGCAGAAATACTTGGTATGAGGCTATCCAAAGCATCTGACACTGCCCCACACGACATCCTTGTCTCTAAAATGGAAAGACAAGGATTTGATGGATGGACCACTCGGTGGATAAGGAATTGGCTGGATGGTCGCACTCAAAGAGTTGTGGTCAACGGTTCAATGTCCAAGTGGAGGCCAGTGACGAGTGGTGTTCCTCAGGGGTCAGTACTGGGGCCAGTGCTATTTAACATCTTTATTGGTGACACGGACAGTGGGATCGAGTGCACCCTCAGCAAGTTTGCAGATGACACCAAGTTGTGTGGTGTTGTGGACACACTGGAGGGAAGGGATGCCATCCAGAGGGACCTGGACAGGCTGGAGAGGTGGGCCTGTGAGAACCTCATGAAGTTCAACAAGGCCAAGTGCAAGGTCCTGCACGTGGGTCGGGGCAATCCCAAGCACAAGTACAGGCTGGGTGGAGAATGGATTGAGAGCAGCACGGAGGAAAAGGACTTGGGAGTGCTGGTGGGTGAGAAGCTCAACATGAGCCGGCACCGTGCACTGGCAGCCCAGAAAGCCAACCATGTCCTGGGCTGCATCCAGAGCAGCGTGGGCAGCAGGGCGAGGGAGGGGATTCTGACCCTCTGCTCTGCTCTCCTGAGACCCCACCTAGCATACTGCGTTCAGCTCTGGAGTCCCCAGCACAAGAAGCACATGGAGCTGCTGGAGCAGGTCCAGAGGAGGCCATGAAGATGATGCGAGGGCTGGAGCACCTCTGCTATGGAGACAGGCTGAGAGAGCTGGGGCTGTTCAGCCTGGAGAAGAGAAGGCTCCGGGGTGATCTTATAGCAGCTTTCCAGTACTTAAAGGGGGCCTACAGGAAAGCTGGAGAGGGACTTTTTACAAGGGCGTGTGGTGACAGGACACGGGACAATGGCTTTAAACTGAAAGAGGGGAGATTTAGATTGGATCTAAGGAAGAAATTCTTCACTCAGAGGGTGCTGCGGCACTGGCACAGGTTGCCCAGAGAAGCTGTGGCTGCCCCATCCCTGGAAGTGTTCAAGGCCAGGTTGGATGGGGCTTTGGGCAACCTGGTGTAGTGGAGGGTGTCCCTGCCCATGGCAGGAGGGTTGGAACTGGATGATCTTTGAGGTCCCTTCCAACCCAAACTGTTCTATGATTCTATATAAATTGGATGTGACCCCTTGACCAGAAAGGGATTATCTGTAGGTCTTCCAGGTAAAGAATAAACCAAGAAGAAGAAAAAGTGAGAAGCCACATAATCAAAGGAGAATCAGATTGTGAGAAAACTGTGAAGCAAACCCTGTTATCAAAAGAAATGTCTCCATCTGGAGCACCATCACTCACTGCACAGCATCACCGTGTCTCGAATTCACAGAAGTTAAGCTGCCCGTTAGAAAGTCTGAGACACCACTGTGTATTACAGAGTAAACCATTTTCCATTCTTCATAAATGGACACAGCGGGACTATGCACATGGACTGCACAGCTTGGAGACAGAACAGAAGCTGCTTTCCTTGCAGATTTCTTGCCTCCTAACAGGGAGCAACAAGATGCCCAAATTTAAAGAGGTGAATTCAGGTGGGAATCCCAATTCCCCTGATCTCCATCATACGAACAAGCAGAATCAAGGCTCCAAGAACCTTCTGACTTACGCAAAGATAGGGAATGGATCCCAGAACCTGAACTACCCTGTCTGTTCCTTCACAGGAGGGGAAAAAAGGCAAAGTAACTTATTGTTTGTGTTTCTAATGGCACCTGGGATTTTTATTTATTAACCACCGTGCTCTGTATTACTATGACAGCCAATACAAGAACTCCCTGCAGGGGAGAGCAGAAATCACAGAATGGTTTGGGTTGGAAGGGACCTTAAGACCATCTAGTTCCAACCCCCCTGCCATGGGCAGGGACCCGGGATACAACAGCCCAGCAAACCGCATGACAGTCGCGGTCAGCAGAACGTGCAGCGTTCTTGGCGCTCCTGCAGTTAGTGACTATCAAAGAGCACAACAAAGAGACTGTTTTTTGAGGTATTTTTAAGACCTCTGAGAAATACAAACGTGCTGATTTTTCCTTGCATCGTTTCTGAATGCCCTCCCTTCTGAATGACCCCCTCCGTATGCCTCCCCCCACCCAAGCTTTATTCCGTACATCCAGTTAGAAGAGAAGAGGAAATAGCTTTTGACAATAAACTAGGATCATCCTAACTCTGTCTCTAGTTTTTACAGCTAAAAGCTTACTCCTTCCCTACAAAGGTCTGGACAAAACTGTAGGCAGAATTATTCTCTGTCGAAAGGCCTCTACCTCCTCATCATTTTCAGCAGAGATAAAATGAAAACGCACATTCCTAGAAGACAGAGATCGGAATTCTAAGCAGCAGAAAAATTTCAACTATCCTTTCTAGGAGAACTAACTCTTCAAGAAACAGAAAGCCTTTATGTCAGCTCAACTGTCCATAAGCCACAAGTGAAAACATCTGTTAACTATTAGCACTACTCAGAGTAAGAACCGGCTCTAGCTCTGCTCTGAATTTCTTAAGGATGACTCTTATTGCAGCCTTCCAGTACCTAAAGGGGCTACAGGAAAGCTGGAGAGGGACTTTGGACAAGGGTGTGTAGTGACAGGACAAGGGGTGATGGCTTTAAACTGAAAGAGGGGAGATTTAGATTGGATCTAAGGAAGAAATTCTTCACTCAGAGGGTTGCTGAGGCAGTGGCACAGGTTGCCCAGAGAAGCTGTGGCTGCCCCATCCCTGGCAGTGTTCAAGGCCAGGTTGGATGAGGCTTTGAGCAACCTGGTGTAGCGGAGGGTGTCCCTGCCATGGCAGGGGGGTTGGAACTAGATTGGTCCCTTCCAACCCAACCCATTCCATGATTCTATGATTTATGAAAAACTAATTTGCATATTTACTTGCAGAATACTAGACATTTACATCTGTACTCCTAAACGAAGTACTGCGATTTTGAAATCACTGCATAGTAAGTGACTGATGTTATTTTCAGTTTTAGCAACGGAGATTTTTGCGTGCGGTAAATCCAACCAGGAAGACTCTTGGCTATAGCAACACGATTTCTTTCGGGCAGTAACATGTCTCTACAGCCTACTTCGCTACGCAGACAACTGAGTCTAGTAACATTTCATAGAATCATAGAATGGCACAGGCTGGAAGCGACCTCAGAGATCATCTAATGCAACCTCCCTGTCATGGGCAGGGACGCCTCTCAACTAGACCAGGCTACTCAAGGCTCCATTCAATGTGGCCTTGAACACCTCCAGGGAGGGGGCATCCACAACTTCTCTGGGCAATTTATTCCAAAGTCTTACCACCCTCGTACTGCAGAATTTCTTCCTAAGATCTAATCTAATTCTGTTCTCCTTCAACTTAAACCCATTTCCCCTTGTCCTATCAGTGGACACTCTTGTAAACACTTTACATTTGTGCTGGCTTTGCTCAAATCACTACATTCAAACTACCTGCTGACTGGGGACTGTTTCTTTTTTAATGCATCTGCAATGATATTCTATTCCCACAGCAGGCAAGATATCAAAAACATGGAAGGGACAGAGCAGTGGCACATATGACACTACGCTCCTGCCATGATCTCCTTCCCAGAGAGAGAATGAAGCTTCTTTAATACGCCCTACCTGTGCACACTGAGAGGCTTTCTCTTCCATCTCCTTCCAGGCTTTCAGCATCTTTTCTGAAGCTTAAGAGAAGAGAGTTGTTTATTTATACAAAGGTATAGACACAGAAATAAAGCATGAACTGAACTTTACACACATCAGTTGAATCCAAACACAAAGAGCATGATGCTGAATCCCCAAGCAGGAGTCATCACTCAGAGATCACAGAGAGACAGCAAAGCTGCAACTCAACAACTCCACGCTCGACCTTAACTCACCTGCAAACCCCCTGGTAGGGTTTCTCTGTTTGCAATCACCGGCCTAAAATGACTTTGAGTCTTTAAACTCCACCATTAAGCTCAACAACTGCCACTTTTGATTAAACACAGACTGTCCAAAACCAGTTCGCCGAGTTTTTCCACTTTCCATCATCATTCTTCAGCCCAGGCATAATTTTTGACTCAAGTTTTCGTTTTTAGCCATATATCCAAACTATGCATAAATCTTACTGTTCTCCCCTGAACAGTATTTGTAAGATCCAGACATCTCTGAGACATTAAAACTGTAGCTGGTGCTTTTTCACCTCCTCTCTCATCCCAACTCAGGCTACCTCCTGATATCAAGCACAGCAAGATCACTCCCTTAGCACGGTTCAAAACGGTGTTCCGACAGTCGCTGTGTCCGTTTGTTCTGCCATGGATGGTTAGTGGCCCTTCCACAGCACATCAAGTGCAGCAACTCTGCCCTCCACTTTATGCCCAGCGAGAACTCCAAATGAATCAGACTCGGAACGAAGAAACAGCAAACATTTACATCACCAGTACTATTAATACTTCAATTTTCATAGCTTGCTGTTCTCCGTGGAGAACAGCTGACCACCTGTTTCGCTGTCACTGAAGGTCTCCAAAAACATTTTATTTTTATACTCCTGCCTTTGCTTCTGCCAAACTCCCTCCTGCATCTGCCCCAGCTAAAACATACTCAGAAAGACGCTGAGGAACACAACGGCAGCTCCTGCATTCATTTTCTTTTAAGTTAATTTTTACCCACAGTCCTTTAGAGTCAGTCTGATCCTTTACAGGACCAGGCAAGACATCCAGGCAAGTATTACACAATACATACATATGCCATAAGCCATCTGGTCACTGTATCTCTCCAGGTCAAGGCGAATGCTTTGATGAAAGAATTCCAGCTTTGCTTTCAGTTGCTGAGATGCTGACACCATATTGTTTTTCATTTTGATTAGGTTGGCATTATACCGAAGAAGACTGAGCCTAACAAATGAAACAAGAAGAGCATATGTTAGTTGGAAAAGTGTATCTGGACTTATGCGGCCAGTGCTGTCACATCGCCTGCAGGAAATACACAGCTGGCAAAAAATTTTGTAAGATCCTTGGAACAAGGACCACTCCCATCAGTGGAGTCATAGACTCCATCTTACGCCTTCAGAAGCTGCAGGTTCTCAGCAAGCAAAAGAGAAATCCCCTCCTCACTTCCCAGTTTTTTTGTCAAGCTCAGTTAAACAGTCTTTGCGGTGTAGAGTACTTCTTAGCACTACAGGTTCCTGTAGGGCATGCTGTCCCTGGTGAATGCTGGCGTCTTTTTTATCACTTGAGATATACGACACTTCCCATTCTGTGACTCAATCCCAGGACAAAACCCTACAAATCCAACAAACAGTTCCGCTTGCTCTGCCACTAATGAAAGGACTATCCTGGGCTGCATTAGGAGGAACGTTCCCAGCAGGATGAGGGAGGTGATCCTTCCCCTCTATTCAGCATAGATGGGGCCGCCAACCAGGTCCAGTTCTGGGCTCCCCAGTACACCAGAGACATGGATATACTGAAGAGTGGCCACTGAAGGGCCATGAAGATTATTAAGGGACTGGAGCATCTCTCCTATGAGGAAAGGTGGAGAGAGCTGGGACTGTTCAGCTGGGAGAAGAGAAGGCTGAGGGGGGATCAAAATGTATAAATATCTGAGGGGAAGGTGCATAGTGGGTGGAGCCAGGCTCTTCTCAGTGGTGCCCAGAGACAGGACAGAGGCAATGGGCAAAAAACTGAAATGCAGGAGGTTCCCTCCAAACATCAGGAGACCCTTGTTTACTCTGAAGGCGACTGATCACTGGCACAGGTTGCCCAGAGAGGTTGTGGAGTCCTCATCCTTGGGGATATTTAAAAGTTACATGGACAAGTGACCCTGCTCGAGCAGGGCAGTTGGTCTCAGGACCTCCGGAGGTCCCTGCCCAACCTCAGCCATTCTGTGACTACATTCAAGGTACAAGTTTTCTCAGTTATTATCAATGTCAGGCACTAGGCAGTAAATTCCTGAAGTGGAATAAGCTCCCAGTCCAAACGTGTTTTATAATGTGAAAGTATAAAACAGCAGAGGGCTGTGAAACTCCGGGCAACCAAAACTCCCGGAGATGTACATTCCGTGGAAACAGTCTCTGTATTTGCGTTAACACTGAATCTTCTGAATGAGGAGTAACAACTTACATGGCAGCTCTCTGGCCCTGGAAAAGCCTGCTGTAATCTTCTTTCAGCCCGATCACGTAGTGAACTGCTTCTGCCCACACCTTGCGCAGCTGAGGGACCGGCAGCTGGATTTTACTATCCTGTACTGAACACAAGAAAAACACAATCGCACGCAAATGAAAGGACAACTCTAGAAAAGGACTTCAGTGCTTACAACGTCCCCAATTCCCGTTTCAGCTGCCTAAACTAAGGAATCAAGCTACATAACAATGACAGGACGAGGGGGAATGGCCTCAAGTTGCGCCAGGGAAATTTAGGTCAGATATCAGGAAAAATTTCTTTCCAGAGAGAGTTGTGAAGTATTGGATTGGGCTGCCCAGGGAGGTGGTGGAGTCCCCATCCCTGGAGGTGTTTAAAAACCGTGTGGATTTGGTCTTGAGGAACATGGTTTAGGGACCCTGACAGTACAGGGTGAATGGCTGGACTCGATGATCTTCCAACCAGATGATTCTACAACATCTGCTCAATTTTTATGTGATGCTGCCTAAGTGCACATAAGCTTTCCACGTTACAGCTCCCCAGGTGTTTGACAGCCAGCTACTGGCCAGGTAACAGCTCATGTTTGAACCCGGAGGTACAAGAATACTGATTTCTCTGAGCACTTTGGCCTGTTGGCACTAGCAGACACGGGGCACACTGCATGAAAAAATGGCACGAGGCAGGACACGTGTAGTTTTACCCAAAACCTCTCAACTAAAGCACTTGCCCAAGCTAGCAAAGCAAATTTACTTGCTCTGTTTAATCAATTGATATTGGTCACAGTCCTGACGTGTGTTTCATCTGAAGATATCTTCAAGTCTTTGAACGTTTCCTCCCAGATTCCTGATGCAGATGTTGAAGGGAAAATATGCAGGACTTATGTGTGCTCCTCTACACAGACAGGGAACTGCCAGTACACTGGGGTATCAATAAACGTGTTGTAAAAAGCCTTAGCTCCAAGAGCTACATCACACTGATGCCACACCATGAGATTCACCAGAATAAAACAGTCCAGAAGACAGAAAAAAGCAATCAGAATATACCTGAGTGACAGTAAAAGGAGATATGGACAACCAGCAAAACTTCTGCAGAGCCAGGCCAAAGAAAATAAAGCTGTTTAACAGCAACTGTATGCCACAAGTATACCATGTGTATCTATTGTGTTAGGTCCTGCAGATAACTGCTGTCGTTTCAGGAGACATGTAAAGGAAGCTGAAGTGGAGAAGCAGCTTTCATGCACGGTCTAAACGTATACTGATGATGCCAGGGGCAGGCAGCAGCACCAGAACTGAGAGGGACCAACTGGAGCAGATCCCACCAGCATCCATGCAGCAAGAGACAGGCTCTACTCCTAACAACTCAAGAGGAAGGAGAGGCGTGACCTTTCTCAGACACTTGGCTCTGCTTGGTGACACCAGAAGCAGGATCAGTGCTATGGGGTTATGGACACATTATCACTAGAGCTGAAAACTGTTGGGAAGACAGTACAAGAGGTTCTGAACCTCTGCCAAGTGTCTCTGTAGACCAGCCCTACATCATAACCTCCAGAGGGGAACTGACAGCAGTTCTGCAGCTGGTGCAACATGGCCAAACACACTAGGCTTGGCTCTGTGATCAGAGCAAGGTGGATTTCCTCATACAGGGCCTGAATGATCAGCAGCAGAGAATGAGGGATCTGTTCTTTCACTTAGGTGAGACATGAGGGATGGATCACACCTGAAATGCAACTATCACAGAGAGTACAAGGCAAAAAGGTAATCTGTATCCTCAGGATGCTGATATGGGGTCCAGAAGCATCAATCTGGAGAGCTGTAGGAGGGCAACTGCTCATGAATATCTAAATCATCCAATCTCAGGAGACAGGACTGCAAAGAGCTGAAACCTGTTCGTACCTGTGCACAGGGAGGACAAGAAGAGATATGTGCACAACTTCTACAGACGCTGAACCCTAAGATAAGAAGGTCCTTGACCCTTAGTACCACCAAGAGGCATCTATGTGGGCTACCACTCAAGTTCTGCAAACATCTCCCAGCACGATGTTCCTGCAACACTCTGTGGGTGTGCAGGGACAGGACCCTTTAGCAGAGCAGAAGGCTGTGCAAATGAAATCACAGCCCCCACGTCAGAATCTTCTTTCCAGAATGCAGCACGCAGACACAACCAAAAGTTTCCCTCTCTAGGCTACAAGATTAGGTTGCCTGTATTATCTCCCAAGCCTTCACTCACATCATGGTTCTGTTCAAGTGGGGCGATGCTTAGGTGTAGGTGTTTAGGTGGGGTAGATGCTCTTCAGTGCACGGAATTTAATACAAGGGCAAAAACCTTAAACAAGTTCTTAAGTTGCCCTGTAGGAGAGTTCCCAAAGGAACAAGGGCAATAAATTCTCTGAACTGTCACATCTACAAAATGTGGAGATACAACACACTGTAGACCAAACTTTGTTAGGCTGTTCCAGGTTCTTAAATGGTCGTCTTTGAATTAGACAGTGCCCTTCAAGATAACACACAGAGATTTGTAAGGCAAATCTACTTTAATATTACAGGAAAAGCAGTGCTTTCAGTTCCCAGCTGTCCTCCGGCATACTCACCAATGTAATTTACACAGTCAGACAGACTCCGAGAAGCAAAAGGTCCATCGTAGACAGTTTTGCTTTTATCAAACAAATAGACCATGTAGCTATCCCAGCCTCTCTGGAGAGAAAAGAGAAGAGAACATAAACAACAGAAATCCCAAACATAGGTTCCACGAACCCAGAGGGTCCTGGTTACATCACAGAATCACACAATGGTTTGGGTTGGAAGGGACCTCAAAGATCATCCAGTTCCAACCCCCCTGCCATGGGCAGGGACACCCTCCACTACACCAGGTTGCCCAAAGCCCCATCCAACCTGGCCTTGAACACTTCCAGGGATGGGGCAGCCACTTCTCTGGGCAACCTGTGCCAGTGCCTCAGCACCCTCTGAGTGAAAAATTTCTTCCTTAGATCCCATCAAAATCTGCCCTCTTTTCAGTTTAAAGCCGTTGCCCCTTGTCCTGTCACTACACACCCTTGTAAAAAGCCCCTCTCCAGCTTTCCTGTAGGTCCCCTTTAAGTACTGGAACTAATGTACATGAACTAATTACCAATTTAAGTACATGAACTAATTACTGTGGGCAGATACTCTTCCTATCAGGTGCCTTAAAAAAAAATGGTTTTGATAGATCCCACAGAAATGCAGGACCCTTTGCTTGCAAGTGAATTTATTTATATATTTACACAGAGTGTAACTACAGGAATCTGCTCACGTTACCCGATAAAGGAAATAATGCTGGACCTTAGAAGTTACTATACTTACAGAGCAAATTGTCTCCAGCAGGAGAAGATTAAGGCAATTTATTTTCCCCAAGATTTCAAATTCCCTGAGAATGTGAAAGACGTTAAACGAACAGAATCGTTCTTACCACGCCATCAATAACACACTGGGAAGCAGGTTTCCGAGGGTCCAGGCAAATCCCTGTTTCCAACAGCAGTTCCTGATTTCCAGTACTTATGCCAGTTTCAAACTCAATCCGAATTTGAAGGGAATGAAGGCTTTCTTCGGGATGCAAGAGAAACGAAACAATCTTGGCAGAGGTCATGTTTAGGATGTGTACTATCTGTAAAGGGAGTACAAGTTGGTTACAAGTCGCTGGACACCGAAGGCAAAGGACACAAAGGGCCAGGGAGGGAGCACCCAGCAATTAACAGTCAGACTGCTGCAGCTTAATTACACCATTAAGCATGGTGACGAGCTACCATAATGGCCATCTTGAGCCTTGTTATCTCTGATGCTGGCCAGCACTGCTCCCAAGAGTGAGTCTCATTCCTTTAATCCCTCCATACAAAGGAGCTGTTACACACCAGTGCTTGCCTTCTCGCTGCTCTCATGATCCTCTCTACAGTTTTACTACATCTGGGCAGAGATTGTAGGACCCAAACCACACCACGATATACAGATTTTGACAAGTCCCAATTATGGGCAGAATATTTTGCGTTTCAGGCTTTAATTCCTTTGGAACCCTTCCAGATCAGACAAAATTATACTCTGGCTTCTGCCTCAGTCTTACTCCAGCAAAGCTCCAGTAATTACTTGAAGAGGAAGAGTCAGGTGAACGTACTCTCTGTTCTACTACAGGTACTACTATAGTACCTGGACCTGGAGGTTACAGCATCAGTAGTGGAAAACCATTATTAGGGGATATTAAACCATTATTTGATCTTGGTGAGTCCTTTCTGAGATGACAGACAGTAACATAGGGTCATTCTTCTGCTCCAAGTGCAAAGATAAGAGATTAATATCGTTGGTGATATTTTGCCTTCAGGTATGTACTGGACGGGCTGTATATCCACTCACTTCCTGATAAGAACAAAAACATTCCTCACGATCCTGCAGTTGGATGATGCCAGGATTATTGCTTTGCTCCCCTGAACACACTTTTCTGTCCTCTGAGATGCTGTCAGTAGGCCTTCAAACCCAGTAAGAACCCTCACTCACCTTCAAATTCAGTATGTGATCCATTATCAGGAAGCACTTTGGACGACTGGTCTCGGGATCTAAACCTCCACCCCTCTGTTGCGGATCCCAAGTCAGCATCAGTTGCAACCAGTTCTCCATTGGTTCCACAATTAAACTAAAGCAGAAGGGCCGTGAGAAAGACAAGGCAGACACTCTACAACACTCAGTCCACTTCAGAAACCAGGGTCTCTCGACAGCAACAGGGTTATAACTCTAGTTAGAGACCATACGTGTCCAACAGCTGCTGAACACGTGTTAGGAACAGCAATTCCGCTGCAGTCGCTCAGCCTGACAAGAGGGAAAGCCAGGAAGGGCAGGAGAGCAGGTACCAAGTGAGCATCAGAGTCATCACTGATCTCCACGCACCCGCCCAATTACACCTCTCCCTCTTCCTGACTCCTAGTCATTGAGTCAAAAATATCCTGACACACCAGTGAGGTGTGTCAAACTGGATAAGGGCAGAATTTTATTTTTTTTTTTCCTTCAAAAACCCACCTGGGATACACATAAAACGGAATAATTTTCAAAGCCTTGTCTGCAGAATAATCATCCCTGTGCTGCAGAGCCACCTGGAAGGTTCTCCTCCATCTTTATCCATACAAGAAGCACCCAAGTTTATTGTCAAGAACATCTTTAAAGACAGTACACAGTGCAAAAAGCCCAAAGCGCTGGCACAAAGCGCCAGCTCCTTCATCTGCCAGTGCCAATGAGCTGCGCTGCGCTGCTGGGCACATCTAAAGACACAAGTGCTAAATAAGTGACAAATGAGCAGAGTCTGACTTCTGACTCGGTACAGACCAATTCATTCATGTTGGAGGCCCTCCTGGAGGTCTTCAGGCTGAGCCCTAGTCTGCAGCAGGGACGATGTCACGGCTACAGCAGGCTGCTCAGGACTGTGCCCAGGCGAGTCTGGGCAGCCCCTGTAGATGCAGATCGCCCACCGCTCAGGGCCCTGTCCCAGGGATGCACCACTAGAACAGGGAAACCCTTCTCCTGCACCCAAGTTCTGTCTCCTTTGTTGTAATTTGTGCTGTTGCCTTCACCCCTTCTGCTTTGGCTCTCCGAGAAGAGCTAGATCTGTTGTCTCTGTAACGCCCCAATAGACAGCAGAAGACAAAATTAGAATCATAGAATGGTTAGGGCTGGAAGGGACCTTCAAAGGTCATCTAGTCCAACCCCCCTGCAAGGAACAGGGATATCTCCAACTAGATCAGGTTGCTCAGGGCCTCGTCCAACCTGGCCTTGAACGTCTCCAGGGATGGAGCATCCACCATCTCTCTGGGCAACCTGTTCCAGTGTTCTACAGCTCTCATGGTAAAAATTTTTTCCTAATATCCAACCTGAATCTACCTCCCTCTATTTTAAAACCATTACCCCTTGTCCTATCAAAACTGGCCCTCCTGAACAGCCTCTCCCCATCTTCTTGTAGGCCCCCTTGAGGTACTGGAAGACCGCTACAAGGTCACCCCGGAGCCTCCTCTTCTCCAGGCTGAACAGCCCCAACTCTTTCAGCCTGTCCTCATAGGAAAGGTGCTCCAGCCCTCTTATCATCTTCGTGGCCCTCCTCTGGACCCTCTCCAACTGGTCCATGTCCTTCTTATGTTGGGGACTCCAGAACTGGATGCAATACTCCAAGTGAGGTCTCACAAGGGCAGAGTAGAGGGGGGAGAATCACCTCCCTTGACCTGCTGGCCACGCTGCCAAATTAGATCCCCCTCTGCCTTCTCTTCACCAGACTGAAGCAGCTCAGCTTCATGGGCCTCTCATACTCTCTATTCAGCAGGCTCTGACCATCTCTGTGGCTTCTGCTGGACTCATCGCAGCTTGCCCAACACAGTACTAGAAGCTTCTGCTTTCATGGAGCAGCTAACCGAGTACTTGGTTTGTGATATTCCATACCATCGAGTTATCAGGCAGATGTTACTTAGTGGCCTTGTGACAACGGGTGGAAAGCAGTCACAGCATGAACTGCCATCATCCCACAAACTGCAGGTGAACTGCTACTGGAGAGTCTGAAGTACCAAAAAAGAGCCATATGGCTATGGGCTATTCCTTAACAGCACATGGTAGCCTGCCAGGAGCTTGAAATACTCCTAGGAGAAAGAAGGAGGATACCTCAGTGCTTGGGATAATGGAAGAGGAGCCTTCAGTTGAAGAGACAAGCCAAAATTATCGCACGTAGCACAAAGACACACTCACCCACAGAGGCTGTGAGGCTGTGGCAAATGGGTACTAAAGCGAACCTCCCCGTTCATCTCTTCAGAAGCAAAGATGTGCTTTGGATCCTTCTTCTTGATTTTTTCATGCCTAGAAAATAAAATCCCTGGTGGATATACGGACAATGCTACTTTTGCAAAGGGCCAATCAAATACGGCAGCGGCAAAAGGTGCCATTGTCATAGAATCACAGAATGGTTAGGGCTTGGAAGGGACCTTCAAAGGTCATCTAGTCCAAACCCCCTGCAAGGAACAGGGATATCTCCAACTAGATCAGGTTGCTCAGGGCCTCATCCAACCTGGCCTTGAACGTCTCCAGGGATGGAGCATCCACCACCTCTCTGGGCTACCTGTTCCAGTGTTCTACAACTCTCAACTATCAACTACAACTGTCTACTACAACTGTCAACTATCTTTTTAGAAAATAAGCTCTTCTTTCAGGACAAAGATGACATCTCCAAACCATCCACCCAGAACACCTCCAAGTGGAAGAGAGGGGTCCGTGGGAACCTTGCCTAGAGCCCAGCTGCTCCCAGAGTCAGCCAAGCTGTGAGGCAGCTCAACGCTTCTTGCCCTGGAAGCTGCCAGCCTGCTCTCAGTTCCAGTCAGCCCCAACTGGAACTGAAGCTCCGTGCACTGTTCTCTTCCTTCTTTTATGGATAGGGAAGAGCCGTTTCTAATCCCATTTATTCGTTAGTTTTCTACTACTTACATTAGGAAATCAGTCTTCCATGTTGGAAAAAACCGCAACGAATATTGAACTATTAAAATAATAAAATCCCAAGAATTAGCAGTTAAAAGGGAAACTATTGCAACATATTGGTTGAAATTATTTCTTGTTAACACATAATTTTTTTAAGCTAACACTTGCATTAAAACTCAAATTTACCTTTTCTCCTGTTATTATTTCAACGCTAACAGAAAAGCAAGTTTCCTGTTTTTCCTGTTGCAGAATCACCCTTTCAAAAACCAAGCTTACGTATACTCCTGGTATTGCAAGGTAAGAAGTGGAAATATGAAAATATGTATTTCTACCCTCCTTCTAGCCCTCAAAGAGCAAGTAGAAACATCCACACGCAGGTTAAAGTCTCTCTGCCATTACTTTTGTAAAGCCACTTACAAACACTTAACTACGTGTTTACTACACAAAACACGCTGTGTCTTACCGATTGCTAACAACTAGTAACCTCGCAGCCGAGGGGACAGAGGACCACCACTTCTTCCCATTACATTTTTCTGCCACTGATACACAGACTTTTTTATAATTCTATTTTTGATTCAAATTTCACTTGTGAAGGAATTATTATGATGAGAGGCTCCCGCACAATGTAATAGCACATACTACAATGTGCATAAACAGCCAGTCGTGCTGTCATCGATGCTACTAAAGCATCAATGCCTTCTGCAAAGCTTAACAGACCACCAGCCTCAGCACCTAACAATGAATTTATCGTTCTGGTTCATGCTGCCACCTCGCCGCACGCAGAAGCTGTTGTTCCTACTGCCTGGCATCACCTCTTGCAGAATGAGCATCCTACTGCCTGGCATCACCTCTTGCAGAAGGAGCATCCTACTGCCTGGCATCACCTCTTGCAGAAGGAGCATCCTACTGCCTGGCATCACCTCTTGCAGAAGGAGCATCCTACTGCCTGGCATCACCTCTTGCAGAAGGAGCATCCTACTGCCTGGCATCACCTCTTGCAGAAGGAGCATCCTACTGCCTGGCATCACCTCTTGCAGAAGGAGCATCTTACCAGGTGAACGGCTGCAGATTGTGTAAGAAAGGTCTAAATCCTGCGATGCATTCAAACACCATCGTTCCAAAGCTCCAGTAATCAACAGTCACAGAGTAGGATTTATTCTCAAAGAGTTCCGGAGCCTAAAAAGGATCACAAAAAGACAGTTTGAAAGTGGTATTTTAGGTCATCTATTTTCTTGCATTTCTGCAGAGACAAAACTGTGTCCAGGCATGGCCCCAAGTTCCAGAGTGGCACTGGGACCCTGATGCAGCCTTGCTTAGGCTGCCCAGCAGGTTGGGGCCTGGAGCACCCAACCCACGAGGAGATGGGAGGGAGCTGGGCTTGGGTCTGGCTGTGGGGAGGCTGGAGCTGGGCGCTGAGAGCAGCCCCTGACCACGGCAGAGGAAGAGATGGAGGGGATGGACAGGGCCAAACTCATCTTGGAAGTGACAGGTGATGCAGTGAGAGGCAATGGCCCCAGATCACCACCCGGGAGGTTCAGGTTGGACATGAGAAACCATTTCTTCCCCCAGTGAGGGAACACCTTAGGACAGGTCCCCAGGAAGGTGCAGGATCTCCATTTTCGAGGCTTCAGGGCTTGGCTGGGCCAAGCCACGGCTGCCCTGACCTAGCACTGGTCACTGTGTCCTGCTGTGAGCAGGACACTGCACAAGGGACCTTTGTAGGTTCATTCTGACACATGCTTCTGGGTTTCTATAAAAAGTGGCAATACCACATCACTTGTGTACATGAAAAAAAAAAAGAAAATCTTACCAAATATTGTAATGTTCCAACGAATGAAGTGCATAAACTTCCTTGATCCAGATCCTTGGCGTACCCCAGGTCTATTATTTATGAACAACCTGTAGACAGTTTAAAAAAAAAAAACCTCAAACCACCAAACAACTCAATCTGTGCAGTGACATCCGCAGCGTACACGCAAGAAGAGAGAAGCCAGAATGGAAATTCTGGTGAAAGTCCGTGGCGAAGCTTCAAGACGTGACACAGAGTTAAGGCTTGTGTTTTCATTCCACAAACTGGCATTGGCCACCTATCTCAAGTCAGACTCGAATTTGTCTAAAGCAGCTTGGCAGAACAGAGTTCCTAGCTTTTTATCTGCGAATTTCTAGTTATTTTTTTTAAAGAGAAAACAATTTTCACTAAGAAACCCATTTGAACTAGCTTGGTTTGACATGCAGACCTCAAAGCCACACACCCAGGGACACGCCACAGTCTCCCATCACTCATGTCCTGCTGCAGGCAGCGTTCTTAAATGGAAGCAGAAGTTGTTTTTCACGACAAGGATTTAAGAACGAGCAAAATAGGGTTTGCGGCTTCAAGACGACGTAAACTTTCAGTGAATTCACAGCGGTTTCAGCCCAGTTCAATGCCACAAACTACTTGTTCTCTTTTATTTCCCTCAGGCAATACAAGCTGCTGACAACTTCCAGAAATGACAGGGGGAACAGTTCTGACAGAGGCCACCTAACTTACCTTCCCACCTTCGTCTTGAAGAACGATATTTTCAGGCTTTAAATCTCTGTGTATAATCCTGTTTTCCATGCAAATACTGGATACCAGACCCTGAAAGACATGTGTTTAACAGAAAATAAACTCACACTGATTAAAGATACATCTGATAAAAACCCTAAATCTCTGACTTCGGGGTTGACATCGGTAAATTTTAATTTTAAAGCACCACTAAGAACTCCTGACTTAAAAGATTGGTCAGATTTATGCTAGGACTGCACTGCCTCTGTTCCTCTGCTCTGCAGAAGTGGAGGTTGCTACAGAGTTCAGAGCTCGTGGCATAACCACAGGTCACATCTCCTGCCTGTAAGGTGAGAGAGAAGGCAGCTGGCTTCTTCTCAAACTACAGAGTTCCAAAATGAATCACAGCACGCAGACAAGTGAAGCAGGTCTCCAAAATAAGCAGACAGCTTGAAACAGCTCTAGGTGTCCTCTAGCCTAAAATCTTGGTAAATTAACACGAGACAACAAAAAGACCTATTTATACAGGTGAGCACGTTATGCAAGATGCTGATGAAAGAAAGCATCGAAATTAATCAAGCGAGTGAAACAAGTTGAATTTCCCTTTAAGCTAAAACTACTGCCAAACAGCAGCTTAGAGAGCTTCTAGTGAACTTCCACCGTTGCCAAAGCACCACAACGCAAACCACCCCAGCAGGGGAGGGACCGTCCAGCTGTGGTGAAGTAGAAGCACAGCTGGAGCCAAAACCTGACTCCTGGGCAGCCTCTGGTTGACGATGCGTGGAGCAGCTGACCACGGTGCCACCAGCAACACCCAACACTGATCTCAGGGGCTCAAGGCTTCCCCTCTGCTGGTGGGGGACTGGTGTGCTCAAAGTAGCACCACTTCTGTCACTCCCACCACTGAAAAAGAAATTAGAATCATAGAATAATGGTTTGAGTTGGAAGGGACCTCAAAGATCATCTAGTTCCAACCCCCCTGCCATGGGCAGGGACACCCTCCACTACACCAGGTTGCCCAAAGCCTCATCCAGCCTGGCCTGATTCCATGATTGCCTTCAGCCAATGTACATGAAGGCTGTCCCCAGAAGGAAAAAGGGCTCCCAAACTCTCCTATCCCAGAAGCAATTTCCATGGCACCACAGGCATTTATGACACTGTGTGATCAGCTTGATCCTGGCACCAATCCAGCTGGAAACTTCGAAGAAAAAAATTATCAGGTTTTACCCAGGCTGGTTTCCAGAACGTGCTCCTCACCCAGGTATGGGAGTGGCTGCAATAGGGGAGGGAATGGGAGCACGTGCCCAAGAAAAGGCAACGAGCAGGACTTTGCCTTGTGGCAACAACCCACACTAATTAAAAAAAAAAAAACAAACAAGATAAATTCTGCCTGTGGGAAGGGGAAAATTCACTACTGGTCCACTCGAATATCAACACTGGCTGCTAAATAAAAGATTATCAAGCAAGTGTCTGCCACAGGATATAGCCACAGACAAAACAGCACGAGATGATGTTTTTAAGTCATGATTTTTTCCATCTTGGAGATGTGCAAGTGGAAACAAAATAAAAGGTCCCATGAAAGGCCCAAGGCAGGTACCGTATTTTCTCACCTTCATCATGGGGTATTTTAAACTTAAATTTTAACTTTATTTGAAGAGAAATATTCCCCCAAGCTGCCTTGCCCACAATTCAAACACTTGCTCCCATCAGGGAGAAAGTTGGCAACCTTCACCGATTTACCAATCATTTACACATTTAACAGCTCCTAACCTGCATTTCTTCCCCACTGCATTTTCAAATCTTTGCCAAAGACATTCACCTCATTATGAAGGCAACAGACCAGTTCTATAGGTGGAAGGGGAAACGAGGATGAAAGAATGCAGAGTTGAGCATGATTTCGGGACCTCAACTGCAAGCCCTCTGAGCACTGAAAGGACAGAAGTCCAGGCCAACACGTCCAAAATGCTTTCTCATGACCAAACCAGCTCCATTCTTACAAGTATCATCTACAAGAGAACTAAAAAATCAAGGAGCTCTACTGAGGAGCTCTTCGGGAAAGCCTACTTGCTTGAGAAACCATCTGTAAGCATCACCCTCAATCAGATGACTTGTCCTCCCCAGAGCATCCAATAAGTCAGGCACTTCCTGAAGGACAGGAAGGCCAGTTTGAAGATTCACATCTTTTATTTTCTTACAGTATTCAATCTGAAACCACATGATATCAGACACCTTCTGTAACACAGACCAAGTTGATGTCTGGCTAATTCTCATCTTGTCATCACTCTGCCTACCTGTAGGCTGCCTTGGGACCCTTCCTAGGGTCACGCACAGCACAACAACAGTGCTGGTAGGAAAGGAGGCTGCTTCTCCAACCTTGCCCTTCTACCTCTCATGGTGCAACATAAGGCTGGTGCCCCTTGTTATGCTGCTCACCAAGTACAGCTTGGTCCTGTCCATCACCTTTGTATCTGCCCTTTCTGTGGTCGCAGGCTGCTCTCAGACCCTCCTTCAGCCTCCCTGCGTCCAGATCCAACAAGCCCATCTCCTGGTGGGTTGGGTGTTTCAGGCCCTGGGCAGCCTTTGCAGGACCTTGCCAGGATCTCCACGTGCCTCTGGAACTTGAGGCCAGATGTGGACAACTGTATCCAGATGTAGCCTCCCCAGTGTTAGAATCATAGAACGGTTTGGGTTGGAAGGGACCTCAAAGATCATCCAGTTCCAACCCCCCTGCCATGGGCAGGGACACCCTCCACTACACCAGGTTGCCCAAAGCCTCATCCAACCTGGCCTTGAACACTGCCAGGGATGGGGCATCCACAGCTTCTCTGGGCAACCTGTGCCAGCGCCCCACCACCCTCAGGGTGAAGAATTTCTTCCTTAGATCTAATCTAAATCTCCCCGCTTCCAGTTTAAAGCCATCACCCCTTGTCCTATCACCACATGCCTTTGTAAAAAGTCCCTCTCCAGCTTTCCTGTAGGCCCCCTTTAGGTACTGGAAAGCTGCAATAAGATCACCCCGGAGCCTTCTCTTCTCCAGGCTGAACAGCCCCAACTCTCCCAGCCTGTCTCCATAGCGGAGGTGCTCCAGCCCTCGCATCATCTTCGTGGCCTCCTCTGGACCCGCTCCAGCGGCTCCATGTCCTTCTTGTTGAATAAGGGAGACAATGATCTCCATCACTGTACTAGCCACAACTCTAATGAAGACCAACAGAATTGCTCTTCCAAATAAGAAGCTTCTCGACATTTAGGTGCACTTATTTTGGGATTGCCTACCTAATTAACCCTCAGTTGAGAGCAAATCATTAGCCAGAAGATTGCTGGACTAGCCACGGCATGGTTGGCTTCCTCTTCTGCTATGCTCTTACCTACCTCGCTCTCAGCTCCACTCCAGTTTATCATCTCCTTTCTACTGTTACTCTGAACAAACAAAATTTCCCTCCTACTAAGCAAACCCTACACAGAGGAGCCACAGGGCAACTTTGGCATTTCTCACATGGGTTCTTGCTTTTTGGCTTGTAAAAGTTACATTCCTTCAAGTGACACGCATCTCCAGAGCCATGAACAGAAAAGGGGTTTGAACAGAAAATCATGGTCTTAACAAAATGTTAAGGTCACAGTTACCTACAACTGACCACTACACAGCTTCTCCAGTGCCATTCCACAGACACATCACTAGTGCAAGCCTCTTGTCTGTGATCAGCAGGGATACCAAGTCCTTCCTCTGGAATAGAAACCTGATTTGTTTTGACATTCTGTTCTCATCAGTCCCCTTTTCAGAGTCAGGTGAAAAGGTAAAATTCCATTACACATAATAAAAAATAAAAAAAAAACAACAAACCACAAAAAAAAACCAAAACACAAGAAAGGCATTAGACTACATACCGATATCACTAAGCAGAGAAAGTATTTGACTTTCCTTAAGTCCGCAGCAGTTTTCTGGTTTGTTCAGCAACTACAGTAAAGAAAAAGATGTTTAGACCCACAGTGCAACAGTTAACAGCCCAGAATAACATCCTCCATCCCCTGCTGACATGACACAGAAAAACAGCACAGCTCAAACTAGGTCTAGTGGAACAAGGTGGTCAGCTTGGTGAAATAAAAGCATGGGGGAAAAAGAAAACAGCTCAGATAAAATGAAACTTTATTGCACAGGAATGGGGTTGAAAAGAAGATTTGGACTGCTAGAACAATACCACAAAAGCATGAAAGCCATCAGAAAGCAAACAGGCAAGAGATACAGGCAGGGCCATACAGCTGCAGGCAACAGGGATCCAGAGGCTGCTGGAATCTGCCCCTTCCTCACAATGCTGAGGTTTGGCTTGATGGGATTTGGGAACCTCCCAAATACCTGAAGCAGGACTGCTGCTTGAAAGAACAACTCTCCAGTGAGGAAAATAAACAGAGTGACAAAAAGGAATGGATACACATCTAAGCCCTTGGGATTCTAGCATGGGTCACCGATAAAAGGATGAGAGGGGGAAGCAACATGTTAACTCCTGAATCCAGTGCAGGCCACAGAAGAGAACATCACTGCAACAGCCCAGCTGCCCCAAAGCAACTGCTGCTTTAATCTGAACAAGCTGGCCATGGACTCCAACAGAGCCTGTTTTTCTCAGCGTGCCGTACCCACGGGACACCCTGCACTATGGAAAAGCCACCCAGGTAGCAGCCAGTGCTCCAAGAGGCTGGCAAACACGGTGCAGGCCACCTCTGCAGTCCCCCGCAGCCAGGTCCTCGACCTACCTGAGCCCTGCAGGGTCCGAGGCACAGTACCAGTCACCCACCTCCTGGTCAGACACCTTAAATCCAGCCAAGAGTGTGTTCTCCAAGGACTATGCTATCCACAGGTCACCCCACTCCACACAAGTGTGAGTGCTGACTAGCTTCGCCTTGGGACATGGTTTCCTTCCTGATTGCCCTCCCATGACCAGAAGAAGCTGCTGAACACTTCATCATGCTGGCTCCCAGGTCCCCATCTAGTTAATCCAGAGCTAAAAAGCAGACCATTGGCCTGTGGAGCACTGAAGCATCCACAGCATGGATCATGATCCGAAGATGATCCGAGGGCTGGAACACCTCTGCTATGGAGACAGGCTGAGAGAGTTGGGGCTGTTCAGCCTGGAAAAGAGAAGGCTGCGGGGTGATCTTATAGCAGCTTTCCAGTACCTAAAGGGGGCCTACAGGGAAGCTGGAGAGGGGCTTTTTACAAGGGTGTGTAGTGATAGGACAAGGGGCAATGGATTTAAACTGAAAGAGGGCAGATTTAGGTTAGATATAAGAAAGAAATTCTTTACATTGAGGGTGGTGAAGCACTGGAACAGGTTGCCCAGAGAAGCTGTGGCTGTCCCATCCCTGGAGGTGTTCAAGGCCAGGTTGGATGAGGCTTTGGGCAACCTGGTGTAGTGGAGGATTTCCCTGCCCATGGCAGGGGGGTTGGAACTGGATGATCTTTGAGGTCCCTTCCAACCCTAACCATTCCATGATTCTGTAATCTGAACTCTCAACCCTGCCTCCACTCTAAAGTCCTTCTTCATCTCTCCTCTCACTTGCTCTGAGTTTTTCTTCTCTAGTAAAAGGTATGGCAGAAGCACTGTAGGAAATCCCCTCCTAATCACTGTCTTAATGGTCTGTCAGTAAGTAGCTTCAAGAATTTCCTGCATATGCCCTGGATCAACCAACATGTGATCTGACTTTTTGATCACTACACCAAGGGCTTTTACAGGTGACTGAGGTGCCCTTCAGCGCTGCAGCCACCCCTCCCGTGACGCATCCTCCTGCTTTTGCCTGCCTCCCACACTTCAGGCGCAAACAGCAGTCAAACCTCTACGGGGGAAGAGCCAAACTCCAACATCTCATTCCTTAAGTTCTGAGTAGATGTGCTGAACAGCGAAGGAGGAGAGGGGCAAAGTCAGAAATCAAGCTCAGAGCCTACAACACCACCCTGAAAGAGCACAAGCATAAAAACGTGCGTGGCCCACAGACAGAAGCAGATGCTTTTCCAGGCTTTATTGAGAATTGCAGATGTGCAATGAGAAATTAACAGTGGGGCAAAACATAAATGATGCCAAGCAAGTGTAAGAAAAAGATTTAAAGAAGAACAGGATCAGAAATACAAAAACATGCATCTTTTTTTTTTCTTTAAGGAACACAGCATTATATGTGATTAAATGAAATGAAGCATGTTACTTCCTAAATTGTCCCAGCGTCTAGGCAACATCTAAGGATTCATTAGAAATTAAATGATCAAATACTGCACTGCAAGCAGAGCTAATGTGAGCCCAAAGTTCTTGGGCAGGGTCTCCAATTTACTTTCAAGCAGTCTCTAAATTTTTACTGCAAAAATACAACACCCAGGCGTCACGGAGAACGTGGTCAGCAACATCCAAAGGCGACTCTCGTACCCACTTCCTTTCATTGACAGCCTTAAAACTGTCCCTACTGTTTTAAACAACTTACAACCATAAAACGAGGCCCAGTCACTCACCACTCCACTAGCTGCTACTGCAGAATGGCAGTTACTGTGTTGAACATCTGCCCGTGTTCCTCCAGCGCTACTTAACACCAGTAACAGCAGTGACAGAAAAACGAGCTTCCCCATCATTTAGACAAGGTGATTTCTAAGCAAACCTGAATCAACAGGGATTTGCTTCTTCACCCCCATGCAAACAGCTGCTTCCTGAATCCAGCTGCAATGGAAAGGGAGCACAAACTCTACTGGGCCATGCAGCTGCTGCCTGGGGAACTACTGAAAGGTTCCTTTACTCTTGGGTGTCGCTGCTCTGCGGAAGGGCAGTTCCCAGTTCAGCAGGAAACAGGAAAGTCTCTGAAGCCCTGGAGGCCCCAGTCCAGTCCCAAAAGGATCCTTCCCTGCGCTGAGAGGGTACCTAGCAATACAACTCTAGATATGCATGAAACAAATCCAGGTCAGACTCCAGATGGATAGAGACACGCTGCAGCAAAGCCAGACGTGCTGGGTGCCAGTATCTAGGCTAGTTGTATTAATGGCAAAGCAGTTCCATGGAAGGACACACTGCTTCAGCGTAAGAGCATCTGCCCTTGGATTGCTCTCTGTCCTCTGGTTTCAAAAACACAAGCCTCATTTCCCACACGTTTTGTTTTTTTTTTTTTCCACTTTACATTTACTTCCCCACACCTGTACCTAAAACTAAAAGTGCCACAGAACGTACATGATTTCACAGATAACCACAGTTACAGAAACAGCATTAACTCCACTTATTTTGCTACACATTGCAAAGCAAAGCAGACATTACCTTCCGGAGGTCACCCCCTGAACAATATTCCATGGCCAGAAGAGGAACGTCATTAACCAGAAAGTTCATCTCCTCAGGAACTTCACAGGCTCTTACTACATTGGGATGATTCAACCTAAGCACATGGAAAGCTGGATGAAAACTCTGACTTCTCTTTTGGAAGAATGAGACAATAAATTGTCAACCTTGTTATGTTGATATGTTTCCAGTATGATTTCTGTTCCCCAAACGTATCCTCGCTGAGAATCCTTGCTCTTCAACTGGCACCTACCAATATCCAAAGGCACAAAACCCATACCTTGGGAATACACAAACCAGTGACGAGCAGAAACGACGTCTCAAAGTCAACGTACAGGACTTTGATGATGGGGATCCGTGCTCAAGTTCTGGATTCCTGCACGTTCCTGGCATAGTCGTTACACACGTCTCTGTTTCTGCATGCGAGGCCAGTCTCCCCCCAGCCCAAAGGTTTCATAGGAATCCATTAACACTTGGGTAACTGTACTGGGGAGGCAGAACCAGGCAGGTGAAATCCACATACACAGGGAGGAATTCACTTCTGCAACCGAATTCCAACAGCCGCTTCCTGACTGTCTCTAATATATGTCACTCTTGAGAATAAAAGACACATTCAGAGGAACTGAAGTCAAGTGACTTCTGCGTACACCTTCCGAAGCCTCTGGAAGCCACCACAAGAGCAGCTGTAGCTGCGCGGCTCAGTGCTTGTATTCAGAGAACAAATATGGTGAAAACACTAACAAGAACAGTGCTCACCAAACTCCAACTTAACGAACTCAGGTTGCCTGCAAGTGGTTTCCTCCAAGGTTGGCGCAGTGAGCAGGTGAGGGTGACCAGACAGCAGAGCAGGAGCTCAGTAAAGCTCCACGCAGCAGGGACACTGCGGGCCTTGGTGAAGACAACTCAGAACGAAACTGAGCAGCATCCCTGCTCCCACTGTTTCATGCTCCAGGATCTCTCTCAAAAGGGAGGAGGAATTCTCAGGACTGCATGAGAAGCCGACACGCAGAGCTACTGCTCACGTCTATGAGGACAAACCTCACCAGTTCTGGTTCAGAGGTCCCTCAGAGTGCCATGCTGGAGAGAAGGACGGTGGGCAGCACAGCGCACACAGCTTCTCAGGAGAAAGCTTTAGGAGACATTATTCCTTACGTGCCGGAGCGTGACAGAAAAAAAGCAATTCCCAGCTCCCCGTTTGCTAAATCG
Source organism: Tauraco erythrolophus (assembly GCF_009769465.1). Classification (NCBI taxonomy): domain Eukaryota; kingdom Metazoa; phylum Chordata; class Aves; order Musophagiformes; family Musophagidae; genus Tauraco; species Tauraco erythrolophus. The sequence goes on from NC_141473.1 coordinate 41,837,210, forward strand.
AAGACGACGCAGCACACAGCATGGGGACGCGCGGGTGCCCTCATGTCACCACGCTGAAAGTCACGGCACCGTGTCAGGTGTGAGTTTGGGGGGATTCAGGTATCACTGGGGATCGCCCAGGCAGCGCGGAAGGTTGGATGTCACCAAATCCCAAGCCAGGGCATCAGCAAACACACCAGAGCAGAAGAGCCTGGGCACCTGGCGGTGACGGATGAGCCAGCGCAGCCCCTCACCCCGGCCGTTTCGGGGGCTGTAGCCCCAGCTGCCGCCGCACCCCGGCTGTTCCGGGGGTCGGGGCTGCCCGTCCCCACCCCGGGTCCCTCGGCCCGGCTGTTCCGGGGGTCGGGGCTGCCCGTCCCCTCCCCGGGTCCCTCGGCCCGGCTATTCCAGGGGTCGGGGCTGCCCGTCCCCCTCCCGGTCCCTCGGCCCGGCTGTTCCGGGGGTCGGGGCTGCCCGTCCCCTCCCCGGGTCCCTCGGCCCGGCTATTCCAGGGGTCGGGGCTGCCCGTCCCCCTCCCGGGTCCCTCGGCCCGGCTGTTCCGGGGGTCGGGGCTGCCCGTCCCCTCCCCGGGTCCCTCGGCCCGGCTGTTCCGGGGGTCGGGGCTGCCCGTCCCCTCCCGGGTCCCTCGGCCCGGCTGTTCCGGGGGTCGGGGCTGCCCGTCCCCCTCCCGGGTCCCTCGGCCCGGCTGTTCCGGGGGCCGGGGCTGCCCGTCCCCCTCCCGGGTCCCTCGGCCCGGCTGTTCCGGGGGTCGGGGCTGCCCGTCCCCCTCCCGGGTCCCTCGGCCCGGCTGTTCCGGGGGTCGGGGCTGCCCGTCCTCCTCCCGTGTCCCTCGGCCCGGCTGTTCCGGGGGTCGGGGCTGCCCGTCCCCACCCCGGGTCCCTCGGCCCGGCTGTTCCGGGGGTCGGGGCTGCCCGTCCCCTCCCCAGGTCCCTCGGCCCCGCTCTTCCGGGTGCCGGGGCTGCCCGTCCCCCTCCCGGGTCCCTCGGCCCGGCTGTTCCGGGGGTCGGGGCTGCCCGTCCCCCTCCCGGGTCCCTCGGCCCGGCTGTTCCGGGGGTCGGGCTGCCCGTCCCCACCCCGGGTCCCTCGGCCCCGCTGTTCCGGGGATCGGGGCTGCCCGTCCCCACCCCGGGTCCCTCGGCCCGGCTGTTCCGGGGGCCGGGGCTGCCCGTCCCCCTCCCGGGTCCCTCGGCCCGGCTGTTCCGGGGGTCGGGGCTGCTCGTCCCCCTCCCGGGTCCCTCGGCCCGGCTGTTCCGGGGGTCGGGGCTGCCCGTCCCCCTCCCGGGTCCCTCGGCCCGGCTGTTCCGGGGGTCGGGGCTGCCCGTCCCCTCCCCGGGTCCCTCGGCCCGGCTGTTCCGGGGGTCGGGGCTGCCCGTCCCCTCCCCGGGTCCCTCGGCCCGGCTGTTCCGGGGGTCGGGGCTGCCCGTCCCCACCCCGGGTCCCTCGGCCCGGCTGTTCCGGGGGTCGGGGCTGCCCGTCCCCCTCCGGGTCCCTCGGCCCGGCTGTTCCGGGGGTCGGGGCTGCCCGTCCCCACCCCGGGTCCCTCGGCCCGGCTATTCCAGGGGTCGGGGCTGCCCGTCCCCCTCCGGGTCCCTCGGCCCGGCTGTTCCGGGGGTCGGGGCTGCCCGTCCCCCTCCGGGTCCCTCGGCCCGGCTGTTCCGGGGGTCGGGGCTGCCCGTCCCCCTCCCGGGTCCCTCGGCCCGGCTGTTCCGGGGGTCGGAGCTGCCCGTCCCCACCCCGGGTCCCTCGGCCCGGCTGTTCCGGGGGTCGGGGCTGCCCGTCCCCCTCCCGGGTCCCTCGGCCCGGCTGTTCCGGGGGTCGGGGCTGCCCGTCCCCCTCCCGGGTCCCTCGGCCCGGCTGTTGCGGGGGTCGGGGCTGCCCGTCCCCACCCCGGGTCCCTCGGCCCGGCAGGTTCGGGGCCGCGCGGGCTGCGCCGCTCCGAGCCGCCCGCACTCACTTCTTCATGATGTCAATCTCGTGGCACCAGCGGTCCTTGTTCTTGACGCTGAGCTCCAGCCGGCACGACTTAACGGCCACCCGGGCGCCCGAGTCCTGCGGGACACAGCGCCGTCAGCCGCCCCGGCCCGGCCCGGCCCGGCCCTTCCCTTCCTCCCCCGCCGCCGCCGCCGCCCGGCCCCGCGCCGCCCCACCTGGTGCTGGTAGAGGCAGACGTTGCGAAGCCGCCGGTGCCCAGGCGGTCGCGCATCTCCCAGGGCCCCGCAGCCGCCCGCCGGCTGCCCCCGCAGCGCCGCCCCGCCGGGGGGCCGCTCCGCGCCGCCACCGCCGCCGGGCCCGGGGGGGCCGCCCCGCTCCATCGCGCCGCAGCCACTCGCCGCCGCCGCCGCCACTCCGCCTTTATTGCCGCGTCACCCGCGCCCGCGCCCCGCCCGCCGCCGTCAGCGCCGCCGTCAGGCCCGGAGGCGAAGTCGAAGGGCTGGAAGTCGCGGCGGAAGGCGCGGGCCTGCGCCGCCTCCTCCGCCCGCTCCGCCGCGCACCGCCGCCAGTCGGCCCGCTGCGGCAGCGCCAGCAGCGCCTCGCTCGCCAGCACCTCCCTGCAAGCACAGCCCGCGTCAGCCACCGCGCCGGCGGGGGGGGGAATGTGTTGGGGAAGGGGGGGGGAATGTGTTGGGGAAGGGGGGGGAATGTGTTGGGGAAGGGGGGGGTGTTGGGAAGGCACCGACCTGCCGAACTGCAGCGGGAACCGGCCGCGGATGCGGTGGAAAAGCTTCTCCCCCGTGTCCAGCTCCACGTAGAAGTAGGGGGTCCCCGGCGGCGCCACCTGCAGAGGGGAGAAGCGGGCAGAGGGGAGGCCGCTGCGGACCCCCGCCAGCTCTGCCCGCCGGCAAAGAGAGCGGTTTTTGGGGGGAAGGAGCAGATGCTTCCTAACCAGAGAGGTGTTTCCTTAGGGAGAAAACTCGGCAAAACAAACCGAGCGACCCAGAGACACCAAACGGCGTCAGCGGCTGACATCAAACCGTAGCTTCCGAGGGATGATGAAGCGATGGAGCGATCGCTTTCCGCTGGGATCGTCGGTTGAGGATGCACACTGCGGCTATAGTGGGGTTTTTGTGGTTTAATTCTGCAGCTTTCACTACGGAGCCGTTACATGAGAGAGCCAGGCAGTTCTCATCATCCTTAACCTGAGCTAAGCGATCCCGTACTAACACGGCACATTTTCAGAGGAAGAAAAGCATGTGAATCATAGAATCATAGAATGGTCAGGGCTGGAAGGGACCTTCAAAGGTCATCTCGTCCAACCCCCCTGCAAGGAACAGGGATATCTCCAACTAGATCAGGTTGCTCAGGGCCTCGTCCAACCTGGCCTTGAACGTCTCCAGGGATGGAGCATCCACCACCTCTCTGGGCAACCTGTTCCAGTGTTCTACAACTCTCATGGTAAAAAATTTTTTCCTAATATCCAACCTGAATCTACCTCCCTCTATTTTAAACCATTACCCCTTGTCCTATAAGACTACAGTCACACTTCTTGGCTGAGAAATCAGCCTCCCAGCTTGCCAAGGTGGGCATCAATAGCTGCAATGGCTTACAAAGAGACACGCATGTGCACATGCTATTTCTGGCTTCTGCTGCAGATCAGGTCTCCCTGTGACCACTGAGCCCAAAGACAAAAAAAAATCCCTCTGTCACTACACGCTTGTTTCTCTGATACAACAGAAGGAGTTCTTTCAAACTCTCACCCAAGGGAACCTAAACTACCTAACATGCAGTGGCACCAAAAGAGGGTCGGTGTTTGGCATCAGAAGGAATGAATTCAGCAAGCCCTGCACACAGCCAGAATAATTTTCAGACAAGCAACCCATCTGTTGTATCCTGCTCCGAGTTGTCGTGAACATCTGGCACATCTCCAAATCAAGTCTACAACGGCCTGCCTCCAACAGGTTAACCCTTCCACGCAAAGTGACCTCAAACAGCAGCCCAGACAGGACAGAGGGAAAGTACCTAACGGGTGAAATCTTGTCTCATACTTGCGTGATATCCGAGTGCTCTGGGATTTCTAATAATTCAATCTGTTGCTCCTGTGCCTGGGCAATAAAGGATTCTTTAATGTCTTCGGAAGTGCAGTGGTCCAATGGGACAGGAATCACCTAGAGAGTGAGGACAACGTTTCCATAAAAAGAAGAAACGATAAAGCAAACCACTTGCAGAAAGCAGGCAGTCCATCACTGGAGCTGGTCTGCTCCTCAGTACCGGTCAGCATCATCAAACGAGACAGGCAAGCACCTATCTGTACAGGCTTAAACTTACAAGTTTTATTTTTTTTGTAGGAGCTGAACAAAAAGCTGAAAACTAAAAGCTTCAAAGTTTTCAGCCCTGCCTTCTCCTTTCTGATCTCTGTGGTAGTTTAAGGCCGCTCTGCCACACTTACAGATCTGCCAAATACAGAAACCACCACAATGAACCCCTAAATTATTGACAACAGGGACAAAAAAAAACCCCAAAACGCAGCAAATCACATCAAAAGGGCTGGTACTGGTAGACAATGACCAGAGTTCTGCAAATACCTTGAGAGTTTCAGCCTACTTCAGTTACAAGTGCGAGCACCACAGTTCGTGTACCAGCATGAGCCGATCAGAGTCGGAGCCAGGTCTGGGAACTTATCTAAAATAGGCTTTTGAGTCAGTTCCATACAGGGAAAAGCTTTCCTCACCCACTTAACACAACCAACGCTGTGCTGCTGTAACAGGAATAACTAAAGGACTGTGGCAGAACCAGCACACCGGTTTTATTTTTGCTCTGGCTCTACCTGTGGGTAGGATGACTTCTCTCCATACTCTGGGAAGGCACAGAATAAAGATGGAAATTTGAAGGTGACTTTTCTCTTTCAATTCCCTCGCAGATAAGTGCAAGTTTATATTCTCCCAGGGTGACGCTAAAACCATACCTGTAACTGCAGGTGCTGACTCCTGTAGTTTCTTTCAAATAGGACATATCTCTTTCCCTTGCTTCTGAAAAATTCCTTTAGGGCAGCCTTGTACTTGGTCACCTCTTCCACCACCTCTGGCGACAAGTCAACCACTGACTGATAGTGCCCAATAGGCAAAATCAAGACGTGATCAGGTAATAAGCCACCTTTGGCCAGGGCAAGATAGCACTAGAGTGAAACAATACACACCAGTCACTCACTGCAAGCAACACTTACTTACCATGCTGTGGAAATTTACTCTCTTGACTGCATTCCGAGTATCCCCCAACCTAGCAATTCTCTCTCAGGAACAGGAAAGTCTCCTCTATGTCACTCACTACGGATTGTTTATTAGCTAGTTATTAATTATTAGAGGAAAGAGAGAGGGACTGCTAAGGATAAATAAACAAACAAACAAACAAATAAATAAATAAATAAATGAATCAATCTTTTGAATGTCAAAGAATCATGGAATGGCTTGGGTTGGAAGGGACCTCAAAGATCATCCAGTTCCAACCCCCCTGCCACGGGCAGGGACACCCTCCACTACACCAGGTTGCCCAAAGCCTCATCCAACCTGGCCTTGAAGAAACACTTCCAGGGATGGGGCAGCCACAGCTTCTCTGGGCAACCTGTGCCAGTGCCTCACCACCCTCAGAGGGAAGAATTTCTTCCTTAGATCTAATCTAAATCTCCCCTCTTTCAGTTTAAAGCCATTGCCCCTTGTCCTGTCACTACATGCCCTTGTAAAAAGTCCCTTGTCTGCAGGAAAGCAGCTGAGTGAACTTCACCACTGTGGCTAGAACTTCTTACTACAGCAAGAAAATCCACTTGAAAAACTGTTAACGGCTTTAAAAATAAGCCTGTGGACAAACCTGTCCCTGTAGCAGTTTGAAGGAGATCATACAGGAGTAATAACTTTAAGCAAAGTGAATATACCAACGACTGAATTAATCTCCAAGATGTACTTCGAGATGCTGACTTTAAAGCTATCTTCTGTTTAATCTCTATATAACAAAACTGGAACCAGGGAGGTCAGGCATAACTCCAGACAGGGCATCCTCCTGCCAAAGCAGGTCCCGCTTTACACCAAGTTCACGCTGGGAAAAGTTCTGCTAGATGGTAACACAAGCAAACCATGAGGGCTGGCACAGCAAAAAGTGTTCCGGCACCGTAATCCAGCTCTGATGCTGGAGCAAAACTGGGGCATGCTTAATTTGTAAAAGACTTTTACCTTTATACTTAGGTCTTTTGTCGGGGAGATGCACAGAAACTGAAAACCAAGAGTCAGCTTCAAATAAAATTTGTTTGTTTGGTTTTTTAAGATTTAAAATAGGAGTCTGGTATTTTATATTGCCATGTCTTAGCACGATTCTGCCGTCACGGAGCAAAGAAGGTGCTGTGGGTACTTACATGTGTGCCAATACTAACAACCAAGTGCTTCTCAACTTCTGGGCTGGCGAGGCAGAACCAGCAGGGCCCCCGTGGGCTGTGCTTTATTGGGAGAGGAAGAAGAAACAAGTGTTAGCACAAGGCTTGCTTGTCAGAATGAAGAATGGAACAAGATCTGCAAGAGCCATCATTTTCCAGCCACTCTTCCCAGTTTAGAAAGTGCTGAAGATGCCTGAAGGACACAGCTCCTTGGGAGCAGATCTGGTCAGAGAACTGGTGCCTCTGGGAAATTCCGGCAAGAGAGGAGGTGGCGGCAGTCACACCCTTGATGACTGTCATTCTCATCAAGTGCTCTCATTTAATGCAAGAGCACTAATTCCAGGAATTCAGTGGTTACAGCTCACTAAGAAGAAAGCACCAGTGAATCTGAAGAAACAAATCAAGGCGAGGTAGAATTACTGCATAGGTACAGACAAGGACAGATGCTGTCAAACACACTCGTCCGTTCCCACCTATTCATCACATTCAAAACACCTGGATTCCCACCTAAACTGGGATACCTGAGTTGACCTTTAACACTGCACTCCTTTTAGCATCAAGTAGTTTAGCCTGTAGAACTGTTATGTGCAAGGAGTGTGCAAAGTGTTTGGAAATCTTACAAATAAAAATTGAACAACTTAGTCTCGTGTAACAAAGGCAACCAGACTCATCCACCAGAGGTATTCCTGAAGAACATCATCTTACCCACTGGCAGTGGGAACAGCTTTAGAGAAACGAAAGGGGAGGCCAACACCTACATTTGCATTTTAAGCCCGAATTTCTTTATAACCAAGACCAACATTTCTAAAGACACATGCTTTCAATAACGCTGTCACTGAAAGTCGCAATCCTTAAAGATTTCCACTTCTTCAAGTCAGACAAACTCTAACGAGACTTACAGCACGGAAACACAGAGGTGACAGAAGGGCTTCCTCCCTTCCCAGTTCATTAATACCTGGTGAAACTCACAGCACACAACAACTGAAGTGGTGCTTCAAGAACTCATCAGCACTTGTGATCCAGCGTCTTGCAGTCCCTCTGAACGGAACAAGCTGCTTAGTGGAATTGCCCGCTGTCACCTTCAGAGGCAGGTCTGCTCCAGAGGGCAAATGGCCTCAGCCCAAGCCTCACTAACTACTACAGATCTACTTTTGACTTTTCTTTCACCTGTCGATTGTCAGGTGTGTAGGAAACATGAGACCTTTCATTCCTCCGTACACCCTCAGCATCTAGCAGAGTGGCGGAGCACGTTGGCAAGCTGACGTACACAGCTCAACTGCTTGGGAAAAATGAAGAGTGAGATGGTCCAATGCCTCGAGGGAAGAGCTCAGGAAAAGAGCATCCACATACTTACGGGGTTTTTTGGCTTGCTTAGGTTGGGACTTCCCCGTCTCTTTCCCATCTGAGGGACGTTTTTTTCCCTGCTGCTTGTTCAAATCAAAGAAGAACTGACAGGCTGGTTCTTCCTGTTTAGAAAATGAAAATTGTAGCCTGTTAGAACAGCATCACAGAGAGTCACAGTATGTCACAGAATCATAGGATGGTTTGGGTTGGAAGGGACCTCAAAGATCATCTAGTTCCAACCCCCCTGCCATGGGCAGGGAACAAGAACGTACAAGAATTTGCTTTTTCGTGAAGAGGTGTGTAACCACCTTTGAACAGCATCAACAGCGAAAACACCAATATCCTGGAACAGAATTAACTGAGCTCTCCCAGTAATGCAGCAGACTTTGCCTGCCTGGATATACAGCCTTAGCCAGGGAAAAAAAACTCTGGGAGAGCTGCCCCAAATTGCTACGTTCGCCTATTCAGCCTCATGCTGAACATTCAGAATTGCTTGGTTTTTTGGATTATTCAAATCTCTTTTTCACTTGACAGCGAATGCCAAAAGAATGCCGGTATTTCTTAGAGATGTTAAGCACTCGACAGACTCACACAGAGGCTGAAACCACTGGACTAAGCTGCCATGCCAGCCCTGCACTCCGTGGGCATGCTCCAGGGAGAAAGGCTGGAGAAGAGTACTTGCACTTCCTACTTGACACGCTGTTCCAGCAGAGCCCAAGTCAAGCCCAGCTTCAGGTTGAGTATTTTCCCTCGCCACCAATGATTTCCCCATTTGGTTTCTCTGCATTACATTAAGATACACGGGCACAGATAGTGGAGTATCCCACACCGATTAGATGGCAAAACATGCTCTGCACTGGGAAATAATCTGAGTCTCTACACCAATGAACGCAATCCACTTGTCTGATGCTCAAATCACAAAGCTGGCAATTTCAAATCTTCTGACACCAGCAGCTCAGTGTTCGGACCCCCGGAAGGAGCCCTTCTGCCCTCAGGTGGCGAGCAATCGATACTGAAAGGAGCACAGGCTTGATAACTTAGAGGATACTCAAGAGAAAAACCAAACTGTACCCAACACCTAGCTCACGGCATTGAGGGATACAGTGGAAGTGCAACGTCAAAAAAAGTAGCCAGCAGTCTAAGAGAGAAAATTGGGGGCCAACTGCAAAGGGCTAATTTGTAGTCTACAAGCTTAGAAAGAATACAGCCATGTGTGCTGAGGTGCCCATAGGGAACAGTCCTGACAAGGAAGCAGATCTAACTACAGCATCACTGTGCAGGTCAGCACAAAGATTCATAGACTGGTTTGGGTTGGCAGGGACCTTTCAAAGTCATCTAGTCCAGCCCCCTGGAAGAAGCAAGGACATCTTCACTGGATCAGGTTGCTCAGAGCCCTGTCCAGCCTGACCTTGAATGTTTTCAGGGCTGGAGCATCTACAGCCTCCCTGGGCAATCTGTTACAGTGCTTCACCACCCTCATCATAAAAAATTTCTTCCTTATATTTAGTCTGAATCTACCCTCTTTTAGTTTAAAACCATTACCCCTTGTCCTATCGCTACAGGCCCTACTAAAAAGTCTGTCCCATCTTTTTATAAGGCTCCCTTTAAGTATTGAAAGGCCACAATAAGGTCTCCCCAGAGCCTTCTCTTCCCAGGCTGGACACACCCAACTCTCTCAGCCTGTCTCCATAGCAGAGGTGCTCCAGCCCTCGCATCATCTTCATGGCCTTCTCTGGACCAGCTCCAACAGCTCCATGACTTTCCTGTGCTGAGGGCCCCAGAGCTGAACACAGGACTGCAGGTGGGGTCTCACCAGAGCAGAGCAGAGGGACAGAATGACTTTCCTCGACCTGCTGGCCATGCTTCTTGGATGCAGCCCAGAATAGGGTTGGTTTAAGAAGGGGCAAAGTGTAACACCCTCTCATGCACTGCACCTACGCAATGTGGTTGATGCAAATACTTTACACAGAACCCTGGAGTGTTTTGGACAGAAATGTTCCAAGGTCAAAGCCAAATGCTGTTCTAAGCTCCCTGAAACACAGGGAGCGAAACCAGAGTGCGTGCAGGGGGGAGAAGGCAGCAGTACCTCTGCACACACGGGTGCTTTGGTCTTCTGTGCCTCCTTCCGTGATTTTCGGTATGGATTTTCCGTGACATCCTGTGGCTGTTTCACCAGCTCTGCGGGGTCCATCAAGTTCATCGGCACAATGCTGAAGGCGTAGAGATACTAGAACAAAAACAGGCAGCTCAAATGCAAGAAGCTTTTGCCATGACCGTAACTCTGAAGAGGTCAGCTGTGAACTAAGCCTCCTTGACACAGTAACACACAACTCAGCACTGCAACGACTCAGGAAACCAGCGTTTAAGCCAAGGCAGGACATGAAAAACACACTCCCTGTGCCACTCTCCCACCCAGTGCAACCAAGAGTTTATGGAGTGCTTTCAAGTGGCTCACTCCTTTCACTTTAAGGAAAGATCTTTTTGAAAAGCAGCAATGTATCCTACTTGAAAAAGAAATGACCTTGATCCTTGCCTGTTTCCAGGCCTTCTTTCTGTCCAGAACTCCTGGACTGCTTTTTTTGGTTTTGTTTTTTTTTGTTACCAGGCCTAGTTCCGATGTCTTCTTAAACACTAGCAAACTGTCCTTCTATACCAATATTCTCTAACTTCAAGGGGAGAAGAGAAACAGGTTAAAAGAAAACCAAAATAGCCCCTTCTTATGCCAGAAGTCAGCTAATTTCAGTGATTTGTAAGGGCTCCTTTGGGATTTCGCTTTCCTGTTAAAGCAGGTCATGTGAAACAGAAAATACATAAAGCAGCTGGGAAAGAGTGACAGCTTTCTAATCACTTTCCTCTTCAGCTGTCTTCACAGCTACAGGCCATCTGACCAGACAGAGAAGAAGAACGGTGCCTCAAGAACCCATCTTGCAGCCATGATGGGCAAATGGTACCTATTACTCAAGTGAGACAGACCCCTCCACTTCAGTCAAGCTTTTAAGTGATCAGTGCTGTCCCTCTAGCTAGCTAAAGCTGGGCATACTCCCCTATTACTTGAACTTGAGTAAAATAAGAGAAGATTCTAGAGCGTCATGTACCTTTTTCTTGCTTGTATTGCCAACATCAGCAAGGCAATAAACCTGCTCACATGCTGTGGGGTCTCCTGTAGCACCGTGTGATTTCTGTAAGGAAGCAAAACATGATTGTACTGCCATACACACTATCGAAAAGGACAGTGGGAGAACCACATGTCCCCTGTAAAGCTACTCAGCACGTCAGCCCAAACAGTCCTTGGCCAAGAACAAGGAGGCCTGAGGACAGACTCATGAGATGTAACAGCAAACAGCCGCACGGACCAAACGACATCTCACTGCAGTCCAAATACAGAAATGAGAGGACAATGCACTAGTTTGAAAACAGCTGCACCTTTAAAGTGTTTCCTGTGGAGAGGATAATAATCTTGCCCACCATTAACATGGCAGCCTTAGTTTTATCTGTAGGTTGTTCTGACACCTACATTATGGCACTGGTCACATTCTACGTACAAAGCTATGACTGAGGACACCAGTCTCTGCCCCATGCCAGAGCTTTTCAGTGCTACATTTTCAGAAATACACCCCTGAATTAGGCTGAACACTGTTTAAGTAAGACTAACTTGGCATCAGATTCACAGCAACGTACTCAGACACGCGCTGTCAGCAACGGCATGGTTTTTGAGGCAGCAGGAATTATGGTGGTAAGATGCACATGAGAAACAATCTTGACCCTGCGTTGGGGCTGGATGGCTTCACGAAATTATTTTAAAGTTGTCCTCCTGTGTTCTTTAAAAATTGAACTCTTATTAGAAATAAATGAGATTTCACACGGTCTTACAAACCTGTAAGGAAAGTCTTTCATAATAGCTTTCTCCAGAGCAGCAAAGTGGTACCTTGCTTGAGACTTGCAGCTAGATCAGATACTAACTTGGAGCCACACTTCTTGGTATCTATTTCTCCCTACAAAATACAAGTCAACTTTTATTAAAAAAGCCTGTCAGACTGCAGTGAAAAGAAACAGTTTTATACAGAACCTTCATGCTGGAAATACAGAGACTGACTATAGTGGTCGCCGTTCCCTGGAAGTGGCAAAGAAAATCAAAAGGACTTATCTCTTATCTACCAACCAGAGTCTACTCATTTATTCCTTTCTGTGTATTCAGGATTTGCATCCACTCATTTCAGCAATCCACATTTGTCATGTTTTCCTTCTGTTGGTCTTGTGAAGCCAGGGCAGCACAGAGAGAGTTTGGCAAATGCCAACAGATGTTGAAAATCATTAAGACAAGTTTGACCACACGGCCAGAGTGCCAAAGCTCCAGTGCATGAGTCGAGCGAACAGGGAAGCTCTGAGGTTTCCTTAGGAAGCATAATTTTATCTCGCTCCCATCCCTGAGAAGTCAGAGCAAAACAAAACACAGCCAAAGAGCAGACTTCAAACATTTCCTGGGTGAAGGCTCTTGTGCTGTCTTCTCCCCACTAGCCTTAGGCTGAGAAGTGAAGTAGGGAAGGAAAAACGCAGGCAAAGAGGAGAAGCTCAGAAGGACCTGTAACTTGTTATCTTTGGTAAAAACGTGGGGAACCGAGACTGTGACCTGGCAGGCATCTGTCACAGCCCTTCACTGCAGCAGCTGGACAGGCACTAACTCACCCTCAAGAAAGCAGTTTTCCTCTCTGTGCTGCCTCCTGCTGCCCTTGCAGCAAGCATGGCAGAGGGGAGCCCAGCAGTATCTGCACTGAGGGCTGGCTGCTTCCAGCCTCGCTGAGAACAGCCCGAGCTACAAAGCATCTCAGGAGAAGGAAACCCACAGACTTCTCCAGAGAGTCAGTTTTCATCCTTGCAACTTAGCTCATCACACTGCTTTTGCTGAAAGAGAAACTCCAAAGTTTCAAAGAGCGAGAGACCTAATTGTTCATCCTCAAACTTCTTGCTTTATTCGAGCGACGGTAGTTCAGAGTCTCGGTGCACAAGGGAATCTCTAAGTCTCATTGCTGAAATCCTCAGGTGATAAAGTCCACACTCCAAGACCATATTTGAATATAATTACTATTAATATACTCCTCTGTTAATTCAAGTGAGTGCATTCTCAGAAGACTCACGCCAAGGGAAGCCCAGTGTAGAATGATACACTGAACTACTACAGAGAATCCCCAAGGGAATCTGAGACCTGAGTTTTTCTTCTTAAGCCAAAACATCACTACAACTTGTTTCTCCCCAACTTCCTAGGCTTCTGGGGGTAAATGAGGGATGGTTCTTTATGCTTTTTGATCGAGGATCATATCTCTTTTCGGATGTTGGAGATACCAAGAGGAAGCAAAAAGCGTACGTTGCCATGATAGCAGCCTCCTCTCCAGAAGGGTTTCAGGTCACTTGAACTTACGACTGGGAAAGTTACTTCTGCTGAGGAACATTAACACAGAAAACTGGACACAAACAAACAATATCCTCAAAATCCAAACAGAGGAAGAATCAGACCATTTAGTACAGCTGACGGATACTTCAGGAAATAAACACCAAAACGCTTAAACAGTTTTGAAGGGGGGAGAAAGAACAACTTAATGTCAAGTGGTATTGAACACGCTTAGAGCACAGCATTCCACATCAGAGACCAACATTGGGACCCAATGAAAACTATTGACTCTGATTTTTCAGGCAGGGACAGATAAAAACATCCTGAAGTCTCACAAATCCCCTTCCTCACTGGTCCATCTCTGAAGAACCAGAACATCTGCTGTCCGTTTTCACTCTGAGCTTTCTCAGCACTCAGAGGTAGCCCAATAGCCCAAATTGCAGAAAGCCAATCCTTTGTTAAATCCATCTAGAAACCATTCCACCAGAAAACACAACACTCACCGCACTGTTGGCAAAAGCCCCACATCCTGGGCCAGGGGGACGTCAGCAATATATCCACACCTTTGAAGTTGGGGGTTGATAACAAAGATGTTTTAATTCGGCCACATCCTTCGCGCCAAACTGTAGGCAGGAGCTGGCTCATCCTGGGACTCGGTCCCGCTCAGGTATGCGATCTGCAGTCCAGAAGCACCACTGAAAAGACCTCGACGGCCTGCATTAATAGACAGCACTTGAGATGCAGACATTGCAAGTGATCCTTTGTCACATCATAGGCAGAGGACCAAATTCAGCAGTCCTGCCCTACTTCTGGTGCCACTGTCCTTACAGACAGCACATCCTCTGTGCCCGTAAACTGCGGTAAAGACTCCTTCTAGCACCATGGCTCACACCCTGCCTACAGGGAAGCCGCTGTTCAGACAACTCCCAGTTTTCTCTCCTGACTGCTATCTTGCTTCCCAAAAATCCATCCATATCAAAAGCTCGGTATGAAGGCTGAGTGAAAAAAAACCAACTGCAAGTGCCTTGACTTTTTACATTTCTTGTCAGGTGGCATTCTAGAAAGAAACTAGTTTTTCCTTTCAGCTTTGCGCAGCTTCATTTAAAGATGATACTTCTTGTTGGAGAGGCGTCCCTGCCCACGACAGGGAGGTTGGATTAGATGATCTCTGAGGTCCCTTCCAGCCTGTGCCATTCTATGATTCTGTGATTCTTAACTCTGCTGCTCCAGTACAGGCTCAGAGCACAGCAAAATCACAGTTGAAGCAGGAAACCTTCCCCATACAGAGACAGGCACGCTATGGGAATAACATATTCTCAAAAGAACAGGCTCTTTCAACCACTCTTCCTTTTGCTTAGCAAGCTTGGTGTTAGAAAACAACAAAAAAAGCAGGGCGCTCTTTCACATTTTACATAGCAGATTGTATCAGCCTTTCAACATAAACTCCAGTCTGAACTCCAGAATAAGAAATTGCCACCTTAAAATTTCCAGGAAAAAAAGAAGGCCTTTGAAGTAGGAAGATCAGAAACATTCGTGAAAGCACCACGGGGCAAATGCATGTCCCTTAAAACAAACCACCTGCAGCCTTACCTAATAAGTGATGTTCTCAGCTAATTCGCAGCCACTGACATCTGGAAAATAGCTCGTGGTCCCTTGGTCATTAGCACCAAGCACGTAGTTGGAATTGGAGCTGAGGAAGAAACCACAGGCACTCAGTCTGCTTTCATTCAAGTACATTAGCACAAGTTCAGCCCACACGTACCAGGAATCGCACCAGGTCCCACCCATTCCCGCAGACCCCAACACCACTCCTTCGCAGCACGCCCAGGAGCAACAAGCACAGAACAAGAAATCTTCCTTCAAAATAAGTCTCCAAGCCTGCTGTTTCCACAGATGCACCAGCAGAGAATAACACCTACTTTAACTACAACTCCCTCCACGGCCTACCTAAGATCAACTCCAAAATGATCCATCCATAGCCCTAAAAACATGGGTCTTCTCTAAGAGCAAAGGGACACCTGGTGATTCAGTTTAAGCTGATCTAAATTCATATGGCTATCGAAAAAAAACTGCAAACCATTGATGTTTCAGGGGGAAAAACTCAAGTTCATCAGCTCTTTGATTCTCTTGGTGGAAGAACTTGCTGCATGACTTCACCTAGAACTGGTGGATATAACAACAACAAAAAAAAAAGCAATGGGAAGTACCAGTTTCAGTTTCTCTATGGCTAGGTGATCAATTAAGATTGATTTCTCCAAACAGTGTAGTCCTAACCTTTTCAGGCTATTGAAGTTAGAAAGAGCAGCGACTGATGTCAGAGACACCTCCTGTACATTTCCTCACAGACCAGTACACCAGTAAGCTGGTCAACAGTTCACCTGGTCAGCAGGTCCTAAGTTTTTTCACTGAATAAAACCAGCAATAGTTTCCTGTTTAAGAAGGGAGAGCAGCAGCAATACAGCAGCTCTGCTACAGCTGTTGTTAGACTGTTGATTGAAGTAAAGCTTCCACAGTCAGAAGATACAGGAGATTGCTTTCAGTTGCAGAACAGTTTTGGAACTTTACGAATGGCTTAAAACCAAAAATAAGCGACACGAATCTTGTTTGCACCTATGTGCTTATAGGTGAGGTTGTAAGCTACAGATTTTTTCAACAGTTCAAACAGCAAAGACAATTCAAGTGAGGATGAGCAAAAAACGCATCCAGGTCCAGCGAACACTTTGCTGTTAACACTCACTCTTCTCCCTGTGTGCCCAGGAGAGCTTCCTTGGGGAGCGAAGTTTAAACCAGTAACAATTCCCCTGTATTCTCACAGCAACAGGAACACAGGCAGCACGCCTCACCACGGTAAGTCCTCAGCCACAAGCAAGCAAACAGGACAATCTTGTCCAGACAGCTCACACGGATGCACAAACAAGCAGGGGATAACTGAGTGATGCAGCAGCACAGAGGAACCAGAAAGCAAGAGTCTCAGCAACTTTCTGGCTTGCCTCACACCAGGGGCGAGAGCCAGGGTAGCACTGAAGAGGAAAGAGGAACACCACAAATCCTCATGAGGTAGCATCTCCCTTACAAGAGGGGTGTGGAAAGAGGCAGAGAAGTCCACACAGAACTTTTAATATCCATAGCTGGGAAACACCTTCAGCATAAGGGTTGTGGGGACCAAGGAGGAATGGGCAAAACCTAGCTCCTCTGGAAAGCTTTCTTATCTCCATGGCTGAAGAACAGAGACGCTCGTCCTGCCAGCACCTCTGCTTTCCCCTTTCTCGTCAGGCCAAAACGCACAGAGGGGCAGAACAGCACTGCTACACGTTACAGAGGGGTCTGTGGTGGATGTGTGAAGGTGGGTGTGAACAGGGAATGATTTGGAATTTTTGCAAGGGAAGTACTCAGGAGCAGCAGCAGAAGGGCTACACAGGCTGACAGAGTCAGAGTTGTTCAGCCTGGAGAAGGGAAGGCTCCGGAGGGATCGTGTAAGAGTCTTCCAGTACTTAAAGGGGGCCTACAGGAAAGCTGGAGAGGGATTTTTTACAAGAGTGTGTAGTGACAGGACAAGGGGCAATGGCTTTAAACTGAAAGAGGGGAGATTTAAGTGAGTTACAAGGATGAAATTTTTCACAACGAGGGTGGTGAAGCACTGGAACAGGTTGCCCACAGAAGTTGTGGCTGCCCCATCCCTGGAAGTGTTCAAGGCCAGGCTGGATGAGGCTTTGAGCAACCTGGTGTAGTGGAGGGTGTCCCTGCCCATGGCAGGGGGGTTGGAACGAGATGACCTTTATGGTCCCTTCCAACCCAAACCATTCTATGATTCTATGAATTCTCTGATTCTTCCACTAGCAGGCATGCTGGGATGTCGTGACCTGCTGTAAACATCCACGTACAGCTTCTCAGGCTGCTCAGGTTGAGAAAACAAGGACTGCCCCATATGGCAGCCCACAGGCTGAAACCGTAAGGAGGCAATGGTAGGAACAGAAGCAGAGCCATAAGACATCCAGGCAAGGAGAGAGAAGACCCTGACACCAATTAGCAGCATCCTGTATCTCTCCTATGACTGCAAACAGCACTGGCCAGATGATCCAGGCAGAGGCCTTGATGCCCAAATCGTGGGCAGGCCACTTGGACACATGCATCTTCGCGCTCCCGAGTGTGAGCCTGTGACAGAAATGAGTTTTGGTTTAAAATAAACTGATCTTTCCCTCTTGTGTGGAGTTTTCCTACTTGAGCCAGCAGTGTGCCCAGGTGGCCAAAAAGGCCAATGGGATACTGGTGTGTATCAAGAATAGTGTGACCAGCAGGAGCAGGGAAGTGATCCTGCCCCTGTACTCGGCACTGGTGAGGCCGCACCTGGAATATTGTGTCCAGTTTTGGGCCCTCGCTTTAAGAGAGATATTGAGTTCCTGGAGTGAGTCCAAAGAAGGGCGACTAAACTGGTCAAGGGGCTGGAAAATAAAACTTAGGGGGAGCGGCTGAGGGAGTTGGGGCTGTTTAGCCTGAAGGAGGCTGAGGGGAGACCTGATTACAGCCTACAAATACTTGAGAAGGGATGGTGGGGAGATGGGGGAAGGGCTCTTTACATTAGTGATGGGTGACAGAACAAGAGGAAATGGGCATAAGCTTAGTCAGGGGAGGTTCAGGTTGGATGTTAGGAAGTATTTCTTCTCTGAAAGGGTTGTCAGCCTCTGGAATAGGCTGCCCAGGGAGGTGGTTGAGTCCCCATCCCTGGATGTGTTTAAGAATAGGGTGGATGAACTGCTTAGGAATATGGTTTAATGGGGATTAGGGATGGTTGGACTGGATGATCTCTAAAGTCTTTTCCAACCTAGAAATCTATGAAATCTATGAGTTTAACTGCTTTGACATCCCACTGTTTAACTGTGACTTCTGAACTCAAAAGCACACTGCGAGGAGACAGGGAATTGTGAAATCGTGCAACCGCCAGCCTCCGGAGTGACAACGTCTTCCTTACCTTTCTTGGCCCCTGTGCGGTACTCTGCCCATTCTGCCTCTGAAGTAGAGCCAAAAAATTCCCAACGCACAAAAGCATCTAAAAAACACCAGATAAAGCGAGATCTGCCATTGGACCAAAGCCAGAACAAAGCAGCCCTCTCCCCCCCGGCCCCTCCGCACCGCCTGCAGAAAAAGGGTCACAGCCCCGGCGGGACACAGGCGGCTCCGGACACAACACTCGCCCGAGCACCCCCGGCACATTCCCCCCACGGAAACCCACCCGGCAGCAACTCCCGCCCGCCCCGAGCCATGCCAGCGCCGCTGCCCACCCGCGGCACGGTGCGGGAACCCCGCGCCCAACAGCCCCGACGTCCCTCGCCCGGCGCCCCGCACCGACCCCGTTCCGTGCCCCCCGCAGCCTTACGTCGAAGGGGCCGCTCTTGCCCTGGATGGCCCGGACCCGCCCGAAGAGTGCCTCCAGCCGCCCCTCCACGTCGCCACACGCCAGCCTGCGGGACAGAGAGCGTCAGCGGCGGGAGCGGAGCGGAACGGAGCGGAGCGGAACGGAACGGCCCCGCCGCGCCTCGGCAGCCTCCTCCCTCCTGCCCGGTCCCGTCCCGTCCCGCCGCACTCACACGCGCAGCGGCACCCGCCGCCATCGCAGAGCCACTCGCCCCGACGAGCCGCCACTCGCCCCGACGAACCGAGCCCCCCCCCGCCCCGCCGCTTCCCGGTGCGCCGCCCGAACTCCTCCGCCGCCACTTCCGCGTGCGCCGCCGGAACCGCTCCGCCGCCGCCCCCCGGCTCTCTTGGGAGCCCTTAGCCCTTGGTGTTGGCCAGCGTGGCAGAGCGGTTGGCCTGGGTTTGGCGGGGATAGAGTTAAACTTCCACAGGAAAAGCGGGAGGGGGCACGGCGCGGGCGGCTGCCCGGAACTGGTGGATTTAACTCCAGGGGGATTGCCGCGTATCGTTAATAAAGCATTATAATACAACTCCCAAGTATTTTTTTCACCCCATTTGCTCTATTTTCTTTTTTAACTAAAAACCCTACACATTGGTTAGAACAAAAAACTCAAATCTTGTCTTCATCCAAAAGCAGTCCTTTCTTACGTGCTTCAACTGGGACGGATCCGTTAATCATGGAATCGTCTGCTTGGAAGAGACCTTCAAGATCATCGAGTCCAGCTATTCCCCCTGCACTGTCAGGGTCCCTAAACCATGTTCCTCAACACCAAATCCACACGGTTTTTAAACACCTCCAGGGATGGGGACTCCACCACCTCCCTGGGCAGCCTGTTCCAATACTTCACAACCCTCTCTGGAAAGAAATTTTTCCTGATATCCAACCTAAATTTCTCCTGGCGCAACTTGAGGCCATTCCCTCTCGTCCTGTCCTTCATAACGTGGGAGAAGAGACCGACCCCCATCTCCCTACAACTTCCTTCAGGTGATTGTAGAGGGCAGTAAGGTCCCCCCTGAGCCTCCTCTTCTCCAGACTGACCAGTCCCAGCTCCCTCAGCCGCTCCTCACAGGACAAGTTCTCCAAACCTTTCACTAGTTTCGTTGCTCTTCTCCGAACCCGCTCCAGCACCTCAACATCCTTCTGGAAGTGAGGGGCCCAAAACTGGACACAGTACTCATGGTGTGGCCTCACCAGTGCTGAGTATAGCACTAATGTATTCAACCATCTACTTCCAACTTAGCTACTTCCATCTCTACTATTACCCCTTGGGTTTTGTATTTAACATATTGCAGAATATTTTGTCTATTGTTTGGGTTTTTTTTTAACATAATAGGAAATACTCACTTGAATCAGCATTTAATTTTCTTCAAGCTTCTGATCCAGAGTGCCTAGGAAGAAAGGATTCCTGATCTGGTTCATGCTTTTAGCTACTTTCACAATAATAATGTTAGCTAAGGCTGGTTAATACTGGTGCAAATGGGAAGTGGTGATACAAGCTGGCAATAACTTAATAAGGGGACATACAGTTTTTCTCCTTTTAGGCTGTGTTAAACACTGACTGTCAAGATAAATGGGTGAGCAGAGAAGCAGGCAGAAGAACTTCTTGCTCTGCTTTCTATTTATTTGTACCTCTTTTTTATCTAAACGCAAACCCCGCAGTTCTGGCCCTGCTACAGTCAAGTGGGCAATTTACAATTCACCACTGAAGACTAGAATCACAAAGAAATTCTGCACTAGCTGAGGAGCTCTACTTCTGTTTAGAAGCACTGAATTGCAAAAATAATGGTTATGAAAAGTACAGGAACAAAATGAAATCAAAAATTATATCTAGCACTCAGTGGACCTGGAAGGTCAAGTCTGGATTTTCAGCATCCCCTTGAACATGGATGATCAGTCAGTGCTTTGTACGGAGGTCAGGGATGGGTTTGGCAAGACTGAGTAAGAGCAAATCATCTCAAATATTCTTCCTTTCTTTTTGTGCAGGTTCCTTCCAGCACGTTGCAGAGCAGAAAACTCGTGGTACACAAGCAAAGGTGATAAAAGGCAGGTTGAAATTCTGCTGTTCTCGCATCTGTTCCCTGCTACCTCTTATTCTTCCTTCTCTTTCAAAACATGACCATTTCTGTGCAAAATTTCAGCTTCCTATATGAGAAAGCACTATAAACCAAGCCAGCTGGTTTTCTCAGCATCAGGGAGGCCAGGGTTGAAAAGCACCAAGTTTGGAAGAAGTGAGAAATTATACTGCTGTACAAGTAAAAATAATTCTAGCAGGTGTGACTTCAAACCAGCATATGAAATGCTGCAGCACCGTAAAAATCCATAGCTGGACTTCTTTGCTAGGCATCATGGTAAGGCAAAATATCAATTATCTCAATTCCTTCCAATTCAAGTGTCTTGGCTGCAAAGAGCAAATTTAAGAAACAACAGAAATTATTTGGAAGGAAAGGAGCTGGGTACAGACCAAAGAGAGTTTTAAGAAGTCTCCTGCCTTTTCATCTGATTACATTCCAAAAGTCTACTTGCCCTTTCTGATTAGGGTAGAGTAAGAACAACCACTGGAATTAAGAATAAAGGAAATGACAGGGAGGTTCACATTTGAATTATTCAAATTCCACTACTGTTACAGACTGAATCTCATACTGCATGAAGCCAAAAGTAACTATAGCTGGCTTCAGCTGGCTCAATGTAAATAGTTCAATCAACTAAGTTAGAATAACCTGTTACATATTCTTGAAAGCCCAAAATACGTGTTTCTCCCCTAAGACCCATTTTGTCCCAAAGGATGAAAACTGACAATTTGGGGCAAAGATAAATAAAGAGAAGTGTGCTGATTTCTTCGACAGCATCATTCATCTTAACAGAAATGCAAAACGGCAGCTTCCTCGGTACTCCCACAGCAAGCAAAGAGCAAAGACTACGTGAGAAATTGCACGGAGAAGGCTGTTATCACCTTTCTCAGATGCTGCAACACTGACTCCAAAGAACCTACTTACATAACTACTTAACTTTGTAGCTATATATGAGCGTTTTTTTGCAGGGCTTATATGGTCCCACTACTACAGCAATGAATTTTAGTCTTAGGGAACAAGCTGCATGTGAGCTCAGCACATGCTAAAAATGTAATCATGTACATATCATTTGCTACATAAAGTTGGGATTTTACTCTCCATCACCCTAAGGTACTCCTAAAATTATTAATGGGCAAACTGTTGTTTATATGATCCTATGAAGTATAACCTCCTCAAAATCTTACAGCCCTCACAGGTACAAATCCAAACAGATATTCCTTGCTATTTATCACAGATAGGAATAGGCTTTGGAAAACGTAACCTTAAAATAGGAATACTATGAATGACAATAAAGACCAAAAAAAGACCTTTGAATAAAATTGTATCATATTACATTCCCAACTTAATGCCTAAATTAGCAAAGTTGCTCTATGAAAGATTCATGTGCAGCTTGGTTTTAATGCCACCATGTAGAAAAAAATAAGAAAAAGCTCCCCAAAGCTTGAACTGGAAGGTGAAACTCATTCATTGCCAAGGGATGGTCGAAGCCAGTGGAATGAGTTGTCAAAAAATTCCCAAATCAGCAAAAGCCTTTTATTACTACATCTGCCTTGTGAGATGAAGAGTGGCTGAGAAGTGACCAACATACTTTCTGTCTACGTGGCGAGGTGCAACTCACATCCAAGCAATATATACTCTTCTTAACAAGAAAGGGGCTTGGGATTCCTTATACCTCAAGAATGCAGGCCACGTGATTGACAACGGGATGCTGAGTATGCTCAGACTCACTCCCCCTCTAAACTCTTATAGAACTCTCCAGGTTCTGTGTACGTCTGAAGCGTGCTCATGTGTGCAATATGCATGTTAGCCAAATCTGGACTTGAAAATGAGCTGAAATCTGTGCTGGACTTACAAAGTTAGGTAAAAAGACTGTTCATATGCTTATAGGTAGGCAACCAAAATGCCTATGTGAGGCACAGAGCTTCATGTAGCTCCTTCTGCTTTAGGAGAAACTTCACCTGAAGACCACTGTGGAAGCAGTCACTTCTTGTGATCAGTATTTTAAACAGCTTTGGGAAATCACTAATTATTCTGCTGACAGACCAGGCACAGAGCTCTAATTTTAGCACACACAGCCTCAAAACCAGCTTCAAAAATACATTTACTGCCTTATTAAAACAGACTTTGCTCAGAATGAGTCATGCAATCTACAAGGTTTTTTATACTCATTTATTTTGCCTTTAGTCACCCTGACTTCACTGAGCATGAGCTGGGGAAGGAACCATAAGAGAAAGCAGAAGATAGACAAGGCCTGCAGCCTACAGCAGATTCCCAACAATGCTAGACATTCCTCCTCTGTAACATTCCTGTACCCACAGGACATGCATGCTGTCCCCTCTCGCCCCTTGCTTTTGATTCTTTTTGCAACCCACTGCTGCAAACTGAAAATTCTTGAAAGCCCAGTAGATGTAATCAATGCCAGTAAGGACAGAGGAAGAACTATCTCCTTTGGACTCAAACAAGGAGTAGCATCACTGTATCCATGTGCATAGGTAGGCCAGAAACGTGGGGGACCTGATACTATGGCAAATCCATCAGAGGATTTGGAGATACGTGCTGGAGAATATCAGAATTCTTCTCTTTGAAGGGCCATCAACCCACTTAGTATGGAGAAAAGCCAGATAGAGGTGAGGCAAGTGGGGACATCAAGTTCAGGTATATATTTTCTTCAGACAAAGGGGAACCATTATTCTGAAAAATCCAACTGGCAATATCCCAGCTCTTAGCAAAATCCAAAATGTTTTTAATTCAAAGAAAAAGTCACTTTTTGAAAATATTATTTCTCATCAGTTCATTCTGAGCACGTGACAGGCCTGTATATGGTGTCATGACATTGCCTCCTATGTCACCGGGCCTTTACTCCAATTCTGAAAATCGCGGAATCATAGAATAGTTTGGGTTGGAAGCGACCTTTAAATGCCATCTAGTCCACCTGCCTTGCAATGAGCAGAGACATCTTCAACTAGATCAGGTTGCTCAGAGGCCTGTCCAACCTGGGCTTGAATCATAGAATCATAGAATGGTTAGAGTTGGAAGGGACCTCAAAGATCATCTAGTTCCAACCCCCCTGCCATGGGCAGGGACACCCTCCACTACACCAGGTTGACCAAAGCCCCATCCAACCTGGCCTTGAACACTGCCAGGGATGGGGCAGCCACAGCTTCTCTGGGCAACCTGTTCCAGTGCCTCACCACCCTCAGAGTGAAAAATTTCTTCCTTAGATCTAATTGAAATCTCCCCTCTTTCAGTTTAAAGCCATTGCCCCTTGTCCTGTCACTCCATGCCCTTGTGAAAAGTCCCTCTCCAGCTTTCCTGTAGCCCCTTTAGGTACTGGAAGGCTGCAATAAGATCACCCCGGAGCCTTCTCTTCTCCAGGCTGAACAGCCCCAACTCTCTCAGCCTGTCTCCATAGCAGAGGTGCTCCAGCCCTCGCATCATCCTCATGGCCTCCTCTGGCCCTGCTCCAGCAGCTCCATGTCCTTCTTGTGTTGGGGACTCCAGAGCTGAACGCAGTATGCCAGGTGGGGTCTCACAAGAGCAGAGCAGAGGGGCAGAATCCCCTCCCTCGCCCTGCTGCCCACGCTGCTCTGGATGCAGCCCAGGACACGGTTGGCTCTCTGGGCTGCCAGCGCACGGTGCCGGCTCATGTTGAGCTTCTCACCCACCAGCACTCCCAAGTCCTTCTCCTCAGGGCTGCTCTCAATCCATTCTCCGCCCAGCCTGTACTTGTGCTTGGGATTGCCCCAACCCACGTGCAGGACTTGCACTTGGCCTTGTTGAACTTCATGAGGTTCTCACAGGCCCAACTCTCCAGCCTGTCACGGTCCCTCTGGATGGCATCCCTTCCCTCCAGCATGTCCAACACACCACTGAACTTGGTGTCATCTGCAACCTTGCTGAGGGTGCACTCGATCCCACTGTCCATGTCGCCAACAAAGATGTTAAATAGCACTGGCCCCAGTACTGACCCCTGAGGAACACCACTCGTCACTGGTCTCTATGGCACCAATCATTCTTACCCAGCTGGACTGAGTTGAGATAATGAACTAATTACTAATCAAATTACTCTAATCAACTCAAGGTACCGATCCTGCCTACAAGAGGCAGGCCATTTCCTCCTGGTTGTGGAGGATGCAACAGTGTTCCTGGTGCTGCAGCCCAGGCTGGTGAGCAACAACTGGTGACCCTGATGTGATACATCCGTGAGACCCTGGGAAGCCCCGACTCCCTCGCCGAGCCGAGAGCCCTGGCTGCAAAGGAGCCTGAGCCAAAAGAGCTGGAGCTGGAGCCGGAGCCCGAGCGAGAGTCCTTTGGAGAAGAAGGTAAAGCTGCAAGCCCCGACGTGGTATTTGCGGGAGGGAAGCGTGCTGGAGTTGGATGAATGGGCTGGGTCTCTGCTCACCATAAAGCCTTCGTGAAAACAAAAAAAAGGTAAAACAAAAAGGGGGAATTATGGCAACCAGTCATTATTAGCTCAGCTGGATTGAGTTGAGATAATGAACTAACTAAATAAGTAATCAACTCAAGGTACTGACCCTGCCCACAAGAGGCAGGCCATTTTCTCCTGGCTGTGGAAGATGCAACAGCGTCCCTGGTGCCGCAGCCCAGGCTGGTGAGCAACAGGTCTCCACTTGGACATTGAACTGTTGACCACAACTCTTTGAGTGTGACCATCCAGCCAATTCCTTATCCACCGAGTGGTCCATCCATCAAATCCATGTCTCTCCAGTTTAGAGACAAGGATGTCGTGTGGGACAGTATCAAATGCTTTGGACAAGACCAGGTAGATGATGTCAGTTGCTCTTCCCCTATCCATCAATGCTGTGACCTCATCATAGAAGGCCACCAAATCAGTCAGGCAGGATTTGCCCTTGGTGAAGCCATGTTGGCTGTCACCAA
Source organism: Tauraco erythrolophus (assembly GCF_009769465.1). Lineage (NCBI taxonomy): Eukaryota > Metazoa > Chordata > Aves > Musophagiformes > Musophagidae > Tauraco > Tauraco erythrolophus. The sequence goes on from NC_141473.1 coordinate 41,862,667, forward strand.
TCACCTCCTTATTTTCTATGTGCCTTAGCATAGTCGCCAGGAGGATCTGCTCCATGATCTTGCCCAACACAGAGGTGAGACTGACTGGCTTGTAGTTCCCTGGGTCTTGTTTTCCCTTTTTAAAGATGGGGGCTGTGTTTCCCCTTTTCCAGTGAGTGGGAACTTCACCAGATTGCCACGACTTCTTAAATATGCTGGATAGTGGCTTAGCAACTTCATCTGCCAGTTCCCTCAGGAACTGTGGATGCACCTCATCAGGTCCCATGGACTTGTGCACCTTCACATTCTTTAGATGGTCTCGAATCTGATCTTCTCCTACAGTGGGCAGTTCTTCCTTCTCCCAGTCACAGTTGCCTTCTGTGACTTGGGCTGTGCAGCTGGAGCTCTTGCCAGTGAAGACTGATGCAAAAAAGTCATTGAGCAACTCAGCCTTCTCCATATCCCAGTGTGATGGTTTGATGTGGGGGCGTTCTGGTAGCAGGAGAGGGGATTTACTCCCTGTGACTTCCCTGGTTTTGGAATGGGGTCAGACCCGGTTCTGGCCACTAGATTGGTCTACATCCCCTTGGTGTTGAGCCAATCGGTGCCTCTGCCAATTGCCCTATTTAAGCTGGGACAAAGGAACCGGAAAGGTGCTTTGCCCAGGAGTGAGAAGAGAAGGGAGGAGGGCACTGCACCTGCTCCCCGGCCCCCGGCCGGGTGGCTGCCCGTGCTGGGCTGGCACTGCCCGCTGAGGATGGCCATGGCGGAGCCGCTGGGGGACCTGGGGAGCGCCCCGCTCCCGGGCTGCCGCTGTGCCGAGTTCACCCAGAGAGGACTGAGATCTGAGAGAAACGGCCACACAGACAGCAGGTCAGTGAGGATGGAGCGGGAGGAGGTGTGCCGGAGCCGAGTTTCCCCTGCAACTGGTGGCGAGACTGCAGGCGGCCCCCCTGCAGCCAGGACAGACTCGGTGGGGCACAGACCCACTCGCAGCCCATGGAGAAGCCACGTCGGGGAAGAGATGCCTGAGCCTGAGGATGGTCGTGGAGCACGGGATGCACGACGAGGCATCTAGAGTCCGTGGGACGACCCATGCTGGAGCGAGTGGCAACAGCTCCCTAAGAATCCGAGACTGTGGTAAAGCCGGCACTGGAGCAATCTGACGGGGAAGGATCGCATCCATGGGTAGGACTCACTCTGAAGAAGTCTGTGGATATTTTCTTGTGAGTAGGGGATCCACTGGAGCAAGGGAAAATGGTGTAAGGACTCCTCCTCCTTTCAGAAAAGGAACAGCAGGAACAACATGGGATGAACTGACCTGCACTGCCCCATTCCCTGTCCCCCTGCGCCGCTGGGGAGGAGGTAGAGCTGGGAAGAAAAGGAAAGGGGGGTGGGGAGGTGTTGTTTTTAAGTGCAGCTTTGTTTCTTTTTATCGTCTCAAGTAACTTGTTTTGTTTCCCTTTGTCCTTTTAAGTAATTCTTAAAAAATTGCTTTGCTTTGAGAGGGATGAGTCTGTTTTGCCCGGGACCATGGTCAGTGGGTGCTCCTTCTCTCTTCTTGTCTCGACCCTCAGTCCTTGTGTTACATTTTTTCTCCTCTCCACTTCACTGGGGAAGGAGTGAGTGAGTGGCTGTGTGGAGTTTAGTTGCCGAGTTGGCCTAAACCACGACACACAGGTAGCCAGGTCCCCCGTTTCCTTCTGGAGAGGGCCTACCTTTTCCCTAGATCTCTTTTTATCACTGACATATCTATAGAAGTTTTTCTTGTTGCCCTTGATGTCCCTGGCCATATTTAACTCTATCAGGGCTTTAGCTTTCCTAACCTGATCTCTAGATCTTTCCTAACCTCATCTCTGGTTGCTCGGACAATTTCTCTTTATTGTTCCCAGACCACCTGTCCTTGCTTCCACCTTCTGTAGGCCTTCTTTTTGTGTCTGAGTTGGTCCAGGAGCTCCTTGTTCATTCAGGCAGGCCTCCTGGTGTTGCTACCTGACTTTCTCTTTGTTGGGATGCACCACTCCTGAGCTTGGAGGTGATCCTTGAATATTAACCAGCTTTCTTGTGCCCCTCTTCCCTCCAGGGCTTCATCCCATTGTACTCTACCAAGGAGATCCCTGAAGAGGCCAAAGTCTGCTCTCCTGAACGCCAGGGTAGTGAGCTTGTTGTGCACCCTCCTTGCTTCTCTAAGAATCTTGAACTCCACCATTTCATGATCGCTGCAGCCAAGGCTGCCCTTGAGCGTCATGTTCCCCACCAGCCCTTCTTTGTTGGTGAGAACAAGGTCCAGCAAAGCACCTCTCCTCATTGGTTCCTCTACCACTTGGAGAAGGAAGTTATCATCCATGCATTCCAGAAACCTCCTGGATTGCCTATGCCCTGCTGTATTGTCCCCAACAGATATCGGGGTGGTTGAAGTCCCCCATGAGGACCAGGGCTCGTGAACGTGAGGCTACTGTTATATGTCTGTAGAGGGCCTCATCCACCCGGTCCCTCCGGGTCAGGTGGTCTGTAGCAGACCCCTACTAATATGTCCCTTGTCTCTGCTCTCCCTTTAATCCTAACCCATAAGCTCTCAGTTGTCTCCTCATCCGTCCCCAGGTGCAGCTCCATGCACTGCAGCTGGTCTTTGACATAGAGGGCAACCCCTCCTCCTCTTCTCCCCTGCCTGTCCTTCCTAAAGAGCCTGTATCCTTCCATTCTGGCACTCCAGTCATAGGATTCATCCCACCATGTCTCCGTGATGCCAATAAGATCATACTCCAACAGGTGCACACACACTTCTAACTCCTCTTGCTTGTTCCCCATGCTGCATGCATTAGCGTAGAGGCATTTAAGTTGGGCCCCAGATGAATCTGACTTCCTGGCTGGAGTGGCTGGAATTCCTTTCTGCTGTTCTTCGGGTTCTTCCAGCATATCTTTATCTATCTTGATATTACCCACCTCCCCCTTTGAATCTAGTTTAAAGCCCTGTCAATGAGCCCTGCTAGCTTTTGCGCTAAGAAGAGCAACAAAACTAGTGAAAGGGTTTGGAGAACTTGTCCTGTGAGGAGTGGCTGAGGGAGCTGGGACTGGTCAGTGTGGAGAAGAGGAGGCTCAGGGGGGACCTTATCGCTCTCTACAATTACCTGAAAGAAAGTTGTAGGGAGATGGGGGTCGGTCTCTTCTCCCACATTATGAAGGACAGGACGCGAGGGAATGGCCTCAAGTTGCGCCAGGGGAAATTTAGGTCGGATATCAAGAAGAATTTCTTTCCAGAGAGGGTTGTGAAGTATTGGAACAGGCTGCCCAGGGAGGTGGTGGAGTCCCCATCCCTGGAGGTGTTTAAAAACCGTGTGGATTTGGTGTTGAGCAACATGGTTTAGGGACCCTGACAGTGCAGGGGGAATGATTGGACTCGATCATCTTGAGGGTCTCTTCCAACCAGACGATTCTATGATTCTATGACCCTTGTTCCCCTCTGAGAAAGGCAAGCCCCATCTGGTGCCAGTAGGCCTGGTGCCATGTGACCCATCCCATTATCGAAAAAGCCGAAATTGTGGCGATGACACCAGCCATGGAGCCACATATTAATCGACTGGATGCACTTGCTTCCTCCAAGTGTGGCAGGAAGAGAATACACTGCTCACAACTGGAAGGATGGAAGAAAAGATTACCTGTGCCCCAGATCCTCTTACCAGCTTTCCCAGGGTCCTGAAGTCTCTCTTGATCGACTTTGGACTTGGTGTTTCAGCTTCATCACCCACATGGAAAAGCAATCATGCATAGTAGTCCGTGGGCCGTACCAGGCTAGGAAGTTTCCTAGCGCCATCTTTAAACCCGGGCTCCAGGGAGGCAGCAGACTTCCCTCCGAGCAGGGTCAGCCTGGCATATTGGACCTTCCGTCCCCCTCAGATGGGAGTCGCCTATAAGTATTACCCTTCTTTTCTTCTTTGTGGAGGCAGTCTTGATACTGGGGGTTGTCCTCTCTGACCCTGGTGACACCTCCAATGCAGATGGACCCTCAGCCGCATCATCCATTGATGCACCTTCCACCTCCAGCGTTGCATACTTATTCTGCAGAGGCACCTGGGGAGCTGAGGAAGGCAAGGAGGGGGGTTGTCTGTTGCCCCAAGCACGGACTTGCTGCCATTCTTGGTTTCCCTTTAAGATATTGTCTTCTGCCTTGTGGGGTGAGGAATCAGAATCCCCTTTGTCTTGGGGTTCTTTTTTTGGCTTTTCCTGTTTTTGCTTTGGGTCAGGCAGAACGTGACACCACCGATCTCTCTCTTTCTCAGGTTCCCTGATGCTCCTCAACCTTTTACTTCCTCCTGCAGCTCTGCGACCATGATGAGCAGATCATCCACCTGGTCGCACCTCACACAGCTGTTACCACCACGTACCACGGAGTAAGGTACCACGGAAGGCACTCCCTCGCCTTCCACTGGGTGGCCACCATGGTTGAGGTTTTTCTGAAAGGGTGATGGCCACCACCTAAACTCACCTCTCGAGCAGGAAGCCTGATTTGACTGCGCCCTTCCGAGCAAACTGCTGCTCTTGCTCCTTGGCTGATCTTTTATAGGGGTGAGAGGGACCACCGTTGCTCTGGCAACACCCGGGCCATGTCAGCGTCTCCCACAAGAGATGCTGGCTCCTGGGGGGTGTCTCTTCACTCCCTCGGTGCTTCCTGACTTCTTCAGGAGAAACCCCTGTGCGTCGAGATCTGCCACTCTGCAGCGGGTCGGTCCGGCTCCAACACACCTCCCTTCGGCAACTGGCTGGTAATGGGGCATTAACTACCTCTCTGGAAAACCTGTTCCAGTGTTTCATCACTCGCATCATAAAAAATTTCTTCCTTAAATATAGTCTGGGTCTACCCCTTTTAGTTTAAAACCATTACCCCTCATCCTATATCGCAACAGGCCCTACTAAAAAGTCTGTCCCATCTTTCTTACAGCCCCCTTTAAGTACTGAATGGCCACAATGAGGTCTTCTGGGACCCTTCTCTTCTCCAGGCTGAATAAACCCAACTCTGTCAGCCTTTCTTCACAGCAGAGGTGTTCCAGCCCTCGGATCATTTTTATGGCCCTCCTCTGGACCTGCAATGCCACTCCTTTGCTGGTCCAGTGCCCTTGCGGGGTCTAAACTGAAGAGATGCTTCCTGCAGGACCGTGGACCGTGTTACTGGCTCCTTTGCTGAAAAACACCCTTACAAACATCAGCAAGGAAACCGTTTGATATGATGTTTCTTTGTTATCAAAGCTTGTGAACAATGAACTGGGCGGAGAATGGATCGAGAGCAGCCCTGAGGAGAAGGACTTGGGAGTGCTGGTGGACGAGAAACTCAATATGAGCCGGCAATGTGCTCTTGCGGCCCAGAAGGCCAACCGCGTCCTGGGCTGCATCAAGAGGAGCGTGGCCAGCAGGTCGAGGGAGGTGATTCTCCCCCTCTACTCTGCCCTTGTGAGACCCCACCTGGAGTATTGTGTCCAGTTCTGGAGCCCCCAACTTAAGAAGGACATGGACCAGTTGGGAGATGGTCCAGAGGAGGGCCACAAAGATGATAAGAGAGCTGGAGCACCTTTCCTATGAGGACAGGCTGAAAGAGTTGGGGCTGTTCAGCCTGGAGAAGAGGAGGCTCCGGGGTGACCTTATAGCGGTCTTCCAGTACCTCAAGGGGGCCTACAAGAAAGATGGGGAGAGGCTGTTCAGGAGGGCCAGTTGTGATAGGACAAGGGGTAATGGTTTTAAAATAGAGGGAGGTAGATTCAGGTTGGATATTAGGAAAAAATTTTTTACCATGAGAGTTGTAGAACACTGGAACAGGTTGCCCAGAGAGGTGGTGGATGCTCCATCCCTGGTGACGTTCAAGGCCAGGTTGGATGAGGCCCTGAGCAACCTGATCTAGTTGGAGATATCCCTGTTCCTTGCAGGGGGGCTGGACTAGATGACCTTTGAAGGTCCCTTCCAGCCCTAACGATTCTATGATTCTATGAATTACTTAAATGGTGAGAATATTACTGGAAGATATTTCTTAAATTAGTCTATTTTACACTTACAAAATAATACCAACAGGGTCATTTTCCACCTTTGAAGTTAAGAAGAAAGAACTGTGTGTGTCTCTGGAGATTGCAGTATCTCATTCCTTTCACACATGAGGACTATCTCATGCTTTCTAGGATCGTAAGCCTGGTTCTGAGGCTGATGCAAGTCAGCCATAATTCCATGAGTACTCATGGAGAAATGCAAGAACCAGTAATAGAAGGTTTCTTCTTTGTTTTGATTTGTAGGAATCGGAGCTTAACAAACCCTTTCTGATAGAGATGACCCTTAGGCATAGCCTTCAACTTCTAACAGGGCCTTCCAATTCTCAACAGTCAAAATACTGATGATAAAGCCAATAAATTGGCTGGCAGGGCTCATCGAGAGGGCTCTAAACTAGGTTTGAAGGGGGAGGGGGATATAACTGGGCTCAGTAAACTCGGCCCAGGGAATAAGGCCTCCCACCCCCCTAGGGTGGAATCGGTGGCTCAGCTGGCTCTGAGATGCCTGTACACCAATGCACGCAGCGTGGGGGACAAACAGAGGAGTTAGAAATCTGTGTTCCATCAGGGGGTTATGGTCTGGCAGCAATTACTGAGACTTCGTGGGACAGCTCGTGACTGGAATGTGGTCATGGATGGCTATGTCCTCTTCAGGAAAGACAGGCCAGCAAGGCGAGGTGGTGGAGTTGCTCTTTACGTGAGGGAGCAACTGGGGTGCATTAAGTTCTGTCCAGGGGCGGATCAGGAGCAAGTTGAGAGCTTGTGGGTGCGAATTAAAGGACTATCTGGCATGTGTGATACTGTTACTGGTGTCTATTACAGACCACCGGACCAGGATGAGGAGGTTGATGAGGCCTTCTACAGGCAGATGACAGCAGTCTTGCAAATGCAGGCCCTGGTGGTCACGGGGGACTTCAACTATCCTGATATCTGCTGGAAGGCCTACTCAGCCAGCCATCCACAGTCCAGGAGGTTCCTTCAGTGCGTTGATGATAACTTCCTGATGCAAATGGTGGATGAGCCTACTAGGAGAGGAGTGCTGCTGGATCTTATTCTCACTAATAAGGAGGGTCTGGTCAAAGCGCTGAAGGTAGAGGATAGCCTTGGTTGTAGTGACCATGAAATGATGGGAGTTCAGGATCTCGTGGCAGGAAGAGAATACCTAGCAGAACTAGAACCCTGGACTTCAGTAGGGCCAACTTTGATCTTTTCAAACAATTGCTAGGAGAAATCCCATGGGACAGAGTACTGGAAGGTAAAGGGACCCAAGATAGTTGGTTAGCCTTCAAGGACCTCTTCTTCCGAGCTCAAGACCGGTGCATCCCAACAGGTAGGAAGTCAAGAAAGGGCACCAAGAGACCTGCGTGGTTAAATGGGGAACTGTTGGGCAAACTCAAGTGGAAAAGAGAGTGTACAGATCATGGAAGGAGGGGCAGGCCACTTGGGAGGAATATAGGTCTGCTGTCAGAGGATGTAAGGAGGCAACTAGGAAAGCTAAGACCTCCTTGGAATTAAACCTTGCAAGAAAGGTCAAGGACAACAGAAAGGGCTTATTCAAATACATTGCAGAGAAAACTAACGCTAGAGGCAATGTAGGCCCACTGGTGAATGAGGAGGGTGCCCTGGTGACAGAGGATGAGAAGAAGCAGAGTTACTGAATGCCTCCTTTGCCTCAGTCTATACTGCTGGCAGGCTATCCTGATGAGCCCCGGAACCCTGAGGCTCCTGAGGAAGTCAGGATAGAGGAAGGAGTCTACCCTGTTTGATGAGGACTTGGTTAGGGACCAGTTAAGCAACCTGGCCATCCATAAGTCCATGGGATCCTGATGGGATGCACCCTGCGGGTGCTGAGGGAGCTGGCGGATGTCATTGCCAGGCCACTCACCATCATCTTGCTAAATCGTGGGGAACAGGAGAGGTGCCTGAGGACTGGAGGAAAGCAAATGTCACTCCGGTCTTCAAAAGGGCAAGAAGGAAGACCCAGGTAACTATAGACCGTCAGCCTCACCTCCGTTCCTGGAAAGATAATGGAATGACTTATCCTTGGTGCTGTCTCTAGGCATATCAACGATAAGAGGGTCATTAGGGGCAGTCAACATGGCTTCACTAAGTGGAAGTCATGCTTGACAAACCTGATAGCCTTTGATGAGGACATCACCCAGTGGGTGGATGATGGTAGAGCTGTGCATGTGGTCTATCTTGACTTCAGTAAAGCATTTGACACAGTCTCCCACGGCATCCTCACAGCTAACTGAGGAAGTGTGGTCTGGATGATCGGGTAGTGAGGTGGATTGTGAACTGGCTGAAGGATAGAAGCCAGAGAGTAGTGGTCAATGGGACAGAGTCCAGTTGGAGGCCTGTATCCAGTGGAGTCCCTCAAGGGTCGGTACTGGGACCAGTATTGTTCAACATATTCATCGATGACTTGGATAAGGGAATAGAGTGCATGGTCAGCCAGTTTGCTGATGACACTAAACTGGGAGGAGCGGCTGACACACCTGAAGGCTGTGCTGCCATTCAGAGAGACCTGGACAGGCTGGAGAGTTGGGCGGGGAGAAATTTAATGAAATACAACAAGGGCAAGTGTAGAGTCTTGCACCTGGGTAAGAACAACCCCATGTACCAGTACAAGTTGGGGACTGAACTGTTGGGGAACAGCACAGGGGAAAGGGACCTGGGGGTCCTGGTGGACAGCAGGATGACCATGAGCCAGCAATGTGCCCTTGTGGCCAAGAAGGCCAATGGCATCCTGGGGTGTATTAGTAGGAGTGTGGTTAGTAGGTCGAGAGAGGTTCTCCTCCCCCTCTACTCTGCCCTGGTGAGGCCACATCTGGAATATTGTGTCCAGTTCTGGGCCCCTCAGTTCAAGAAGGACAAGGAACTGCTTGAGAGAGTCCAGCGCAGGGCCACAAAGATGATGAAGGGAGTGGAGCATCTCCCTTCTGAGGAAAGGCTGAGGGAGCTGGGTCTCTTTAGCTTGGAGAAGAGGAGACTGAGGGGGGACCTCATTCATGTTTATAAATATGGAAAGGGTGACTGCCATGAGGATGGAGCCAGGCTCTTCTCAGTGGCATCCAATGATAGGACAAGGGGAAATGGATCTAAGCTGGAACATAGGAGGTTCCGCTAAACATGAGGAAAAACTTCTTCCCAGTAAGGATAACAAAACACTGGAACAGGCTGCCCAGAGAGGTTGTGGAGTCTCCTTCTCTGGAGATGTTCCAACCTGCCTGGACGCATTCTTGTGTGATCTGATCTAGGTGGTCCTGCTCCGGTAGGGGGATGGGACTAGATGATCCTTTGAGGTCCCTTCCATCCCTAACATTCTGGGATTCTGCAAAGTATCACCTCCAGCTCCTTTGTCCACAGAGACTTTGTTTGGATCTTCTGCAGGTGGCGCCTGGCCCAAATTTGCAGTGCGTGATGTCATTTTTTTAGTACAGAGTTTCAAAGATTTGTCAGACTGCCTTGATGACGACTTTTTAGATTTTGAAGATTTTGGCTTGTTAACTATGGTCGTTGTTCATATCTGTAACAGAGGCAAAAGTTCTAGTTGACACGAGAATGTCAAGAAGCATTCCAGAAAGAAAAGGAGAAATCCTGTCACTTAGTCTCAAAGAAATAACCTGAAGAACTAAATAGCTGATAAGAATGATTAATTAAAAAAAAAAAAAAACAAACAGAAAACCACCAACACAAAACTAAACACGCAAAGCAGAATTCTTCATCAAAACTGTATCAATATTACTTTGAACTTCTGCAGAGCTGGTGTCTGATGACATTTCTTACACTCTCATGGGATTTTAATGCATTACAGTTATGAAGACCCCGTTTTTTTAAAAAGGAGCTGTGAGCAGTGACACATCCATGTGCCGGCCCACGGATCCCGGAGGAGCTGTTCGGCTCATCTTTTCACTCCTGGGAGCCACATACTTCTGAGAAACACAGAATGGCTTATAAGCTCTGAGAAATTTTGGGAAAAGAGGACAAGAAAACACTTGTAAATGTGTTTCCGTCTGGGTTTCTTCTGCTCCTCTAAGAAATATTTGGATACAATTCTGGCAGCAATATTCGTGGTGCTTTGCATCTATCACGTTTGCAACTCTTACTATCAACAGAAATGTTGAACCAAAAAGCATCTTTTTCAGTTCTACTTATGTAAAGTTGTACGTTTTAGCCTGGTAAAACAAAAAAGGAATGTAAGCTACATAGAGGAAATGCTGAACGTAAAATAAAGCAAAACAAACCCTCAGCACTCAAGGACAAAGGCAATAACTAATATTAAGTCCTTTTTAAAATGCTGATTAGGTTTCAAGATGATGCCTCTTTAAATATGTTTAATTGTGTGAGCACGGTGAGCCACTGAATAATTACGTGATCAATTATCAATCTCTCTATGTAAGTTTTTGCTACTATCTGACTATGGCACGTAGGGCCTTTTTAAGCTTAGGGAAACTATAAATTTAACTGAGGCTTTAAAGCATAAGGTACTTTGTTCTACTGAAATAACTGAGAGAACAAAGCATAAACCAGTTTCGGATTTATGGAACAACTTCATTGCTACTGATCAAACTTAAGGTAGATTAAACAAAGCACCGTAAATTAGAGAACTTCCAGTCCTACAAAAGACAAATTATGTGCAAAGCCTTTAATTAGATTTTTTTTCCCTTTATATTTTCAATTTAAAATCCACTCTACACATTTTCCATTTCTGAGAAGGTAACACACAAAGCTGGAAAATTCCCTCTCATTTTACTGAGAAATGAAGACATCCTTGTCCATTTGGAAGACAAAGACGACAGTTCTTGGACTCAGTGATTTTCATATAAGATCCAGTCTTCCAATTGCAGACACCAGTGGCACCTCCTTTCCCAACTGAAAGGGAAGGTGTTTCAACAACATATTTAAAACGTATTTATGGGACAAAAAAAAACAGAATCAAGACTGCAGCGAAGGGCAAACAGAAGAATATTATCACACCAAAGCTCAAGCGTTACCTTGAGCAATGAGGTAAGCTTGACGTATTATTTATTTTGACAACTGAGTGATACGTTACCAGAGACCAAGCACTACACAACAGCAAATGTCAACGCTAGTAAGAATGAATCAGATCCACCACTTTTTCAAAATAGGTCAATGTAATTCTTGATTCGGACATAACATCTCTTTGTCAAAGAAGTACAAAAACTATAAACACTGATAATTTTTCCTCTCCCATTGTTCAACATACATACAGATTCTGTTCCTGTACCGCTGCAGAGCATAAATTTACATTGTCACGTGTATTGAGTGTTATTTCTCTGTGCAGACATCGTAATAGACTTTTCCCAGTATGGTACTGAAAAGTAAAACAGCTACTTTCCTCCTGTCTGGAGTTTTGCATCAGCATTGCTTAGATTTTTTCAGCAGTCTCATTACGAAACACATCAGTTATGACTGGATCTAAATATTCATATTCGGTCTCCACTTTGCATACAATATATCACAGCTCAGTAGGATTTTATACAAGATCCCATTCATGAAACTGTGTTTAACCAGGGAGTAGTGATTATACATTTTTCTCATTACAAAACAAATGTTTTCAGCACCGATTGTAAAAAAATAACATACACAAAAATAATTAGGTAGAAATAAGCAATAGAAAACTACTACAGCGTAGATACGTAGACCAGGCATGTTTACATCTCTTAATTGCAAACTACACTTCCACACTGCAACACTACTGTCAACAAACAAACAAACAAACAAAAACAAAACAAAAAACAAGGAAATGAAGAAACACCCTAAAAACACACACACGCCACACTAGTTTTACTTTCACCAAAAAATAATGAAACCACCGAGCCAGGAAACGCGAAATTAATTATCACTTTACCCTTAACTGGAAGCCAGTTACGCACGTGAAGCACAGAGTGACTTTAACTCTTCCCTGCCCGGTGTCCGAGCCCAGCAGAGCCCCTCGGCGCAGGCGCTTCTCGCGGCGGCACCGAGCGCGGAGCCCGCGGGCGCCGCAGGGCAGCCCCGGTGCCCACCGCGGCTTCTCGCCCCGGGCCACCACTTGCCCGGACGGGCTCCGAGCCACCCTGCGTCACTTAACGCCCCCGGCCACTCTCGTTCTGAAACGGAACCGCCCGCCGCCGCCCCGCCTGTCGCTGCCCGGAGCTGGGAGCACCCGCTCGGCCGCGCTCCGCCCGGCCGCTCCGACGGGTTTCGGTTCCCGGCAGCGTTCCGGCCCCGCAGGATAAAAGGCCGCTCCCGCGCTCGGGCTGGGGGGCGGCAGGAGCCCCAGCGCACCCCGCACCCAACCGGCCCCGGCACGCGGGCCGGGGGCGCCGGGGAAGCGGCTCTGCGGGAGCCCCCGCAGCGGGGGGCGGCGGGAAGGACAGACGGATCCAACCCGGACCGTCCGAGCGGGAAGCGGCGGGAAGGACAGACGGATCCAACCCGGACCGTCCGAGCGGGGGGCGGCGGGAAGGACAGACGGATCCAACCCGGACCGTCCGAGCGGGAGGCGGCGGGAAGGACAGACGGATCCAACCCGGACCGTCCGAGCGGGGGCGGCGGGAAGGACAGACGGATCCAACCCGGACCGTCCGAGCGGGAGGCGGCGGGAAGGACAGACGGATCCAACCCGGACCGTCCGAGCGGGGAAGGCGGCGGGAAGGACAGACGGATCCAACCCGGACCGTCCGAGCGGGGGGCGGCGGGCCCCACGGGGAGCCGCCGCCTCGCCGGGCGCGGAACAACGGCGCTCATGCTGCGGGACTCGGGGCACGGGGCTGCCGGCCGCCCTCCCGCCGGCTCCGGGATGCGGGGAAGCAACACGTCGAGTCCTCGCGCCGGCAGGAGGAGGAGGGAGAGGCGGTCGGTGGGCGGGCGGGCACCGGCGGGACCCCGGCACCTAACAGAGGAGGCGGGCGCGGAGCGGACACATCGCGCCGGGCACCGCTACCGCCCGCCGCGTCGGGAGGGCGACAGGCCGAGTGCGGGGCTGGGGGGAGAAGCGAGATGCTGCGGGTCACCGTGGGACCAGCACCGGCCCTGTGCCGCTGCCCGGAGCCGCTGGAGGGCGCTCGGCAACTGCCGGTCGGGGCACGGGGGCCGGGGGCGCCGCAAGGGGCGAGCAGAGCGGAGGGGCAGAATCGCCTCCCTGGATATTGTGTCCTGTTGTGGAGGCCAGAGGCGAGTGGCGTTCCTCAGGGGTCGGTACTGGGGCCAGTGCTAGTGAACGTCTGTCGTGGGTTTGGGCTGAGGGTCGAGACAAGAACCGAGAGGGAGCACCCACCAACCATGGTCCCGGGCAAAACATCACTCAGGCTTTTTTTTCTTAAAACAAAACAATTTATTAACAGTTACTTAACAAGAGACAAAAGGGAACGAAACCGGTTACTTGAGAGGAGAAAGAGAAAAACAAGGCCAGATCTTAAACACAACAACCTCCCCACCCCCTTTTCCTTTTGTTCCTGGCTCTGCCTTCCCCCCCAGCGGCGCAGGGGGACAGGGAATGGGGGGTGCAGGTCAGTTCATCCATGTTGTTAACTGCCGCTCCTTTCTGAAAGGAGGAGGAGTCCTTACACCATTTTACCTTGATTCAGTGGATCCCCTACTCACGAGGAAAAATCCCCAAACTTTTCCAGCGTAAGCCCTGCCCGCAGGATTGCCATCCTTCCCCATGGATCGCACCAGTTCGGGCTTTACCAGTCTCGGCCCCTTAGGGAGCTGCTGCCACTCGCGTCGGCGTGGGGCGTCCCACGGACTCCAGATGCCCCCACGACCCCGCCGTGCATCCCCTGCCCATTATTAACAGTACTTGGTCGTGCATCCCCTGCTCCACGGCCTCTCCTGGGCTCAGGCATCTCTTCCCTGACATGGGTTTCTCCACGGGCCGCGAGTGGGTCTCTGCTCCGCCGAGCACACCCTGGCTGCAGGGGGCCGCCTGCCATCTCACACCGATTTGCAAGGGAAACCTCAGCTCCAGCACCCCTCCTCCTGCTCCATCCTGACTGACTCGGTCGCTGTGGTTGTTTTCTCTTAGATCTTAATCCTCTCTAGGGGAGCTCGGCCCGGCGGGCACCCCGGGAGCGGGGTGCTTCCCGAGCCCCCCATGCGGCTCCCCCGGCGCCATCTTGAGCACATGGCGCCGGCCCGGCCCGAGCGGCCGCCCGGCCGGGAGCCGGGAGCGAGGGCAGCGCCCCCCGCCCCTCTCCTCGCTCCTGGGCAAAAGCCCCTTTCCCGCCCCTTTGTCCCAACTTAAATAGGGCAATTCGCAGAGGCGCCGATTTGGCTCAACCTCCCCCGGGGGGGATGGGACTCAGATCTGGTGGCACAGGGAGCAAATCCCCTCCCCTGCCACCAGAGCACCCCCCCCCCATCAAACTGTCACGACATCTTTGTCGGCGACATGGACAGTGGGATCGAGTGCACCCTCAGCAAGGTTGCAGATGACACCAAGCTGCGTGGTGGTGTGGACACGCTGGAGGGAAGGGATGCCATCCAGAGGGACCGTGACAGGCTGGAGAGATGGGCCTGTGAGAACCTCATGAAGTTCAACAAGGCCAAGTGCAAGGTCCTGCATGTGGGTCGGGGCAATCCCAAGCACAAGTACAGGCTGGGCGGAGAACGGATTGAGAGCAGCACGGAGGAAAAGGACTTGGGAGTGCTGGTGGATGAGAAGCTCAACATGAGCCGGCACCGTGCGCTGGCGTCCCAGAAAGCCACCCGTGTCCTGGGCTGCATCCAGAGCAGCGTGGGCAGCAGGGCGAGGGAGGGGATTCTGCCCCTCTGCTCTGCTCTCGTGAGACCCCACCTGGAATACTGCATTCAGCTCTGGGGTCCCCAACACAAGAAGGACATGGAGCTGCTGGAGCGGGTCCAGAGGAGGCCATGGAGATGATCCAAGGGCTGGAGCACCTCTGCTATGGAGACAGGCTGAGAGAGTTGGGGCTGTTCAGCCTGGAGAAGAGAAGGCTCCGGGGTGATCTTGTTGCAGCCTTCCAGTACCTAAAGGGGGCCTACAGGAAAGCTGGAGAGGGACTTTTTATAAGGGCGTGTAGTGATAGGACAGGGGGCAATGGATTTAAACTGAAAGAGGGCAGATTTAGATTAGATCTAAGGAAAAAATTCTTCCCTCTGAGGGTGGTGAGGCACTGGAACAGGTTGCTCAGAGAAGTTGTAGATTCCCCATCCCTGGAAGTGTTCAAAGCCAGGTTGGATGGGGCTTTGAGCAACCTGGTGTATTGGAGGGTGTCCCTGCAGGGGGTTTGGAACTGGATGATCTTTGAGGTCCCTTCCAACCCAAACCATTCTATGATTCTATGATGCTATCTATGGCAGGATACCTTCCAAATAAGCTGTTTTTTCACCCACAATGAAGCTTCTCCTAATTTAGCTTGACAATATCCATACTAATTACATTCAGAAAACGCAAGCATATCAGCTGCAATCAGACTAACCTTTAAACCCATGTAAAAGGATTTTTGAAAATTTGCATTAGACCTCAAGAGGTCACCAGTGAACTGGAAAAAATGCCACCTTCCCTATGTAAGACAGAGGCATACCGCTGAGGATGTTTTAGAAAGCTTTAGAAGCAGTCACATCCAACCCAAATACATTTAAAAATTCAGTGTATAAACAGTGTTAAAAAAGAAATTTTTGATAAAATAGAGCAGGTTCTTAAAATATAAACTATACAGTCTCGCATACTAAACGATGGTCAAGTCAAATTAATGCACAACACCATTCTCAAGGCAGGCAGCACAAGGCGTTATCATTCTACAGCATATAGTCAATATTCACAAAAATAAGTTCTCTTCCGTAAGTGCTGCAAATATGCCAAACTCAATCTAGACCGGAATTTAGACAGGAAACAAGGGTTTAAAGCCTTACCATCCCCAAACATTCCCGGTGTGAAACGTCAAGTATCTTAACGCAAAAGAACATGCAAGCACTCATCGAGAGGTCAGAAGAGCTATTGAGTTTGTGTAAGGTTTTGCTCTTCGGTTTCCAGGCTACTTGTTACTTCAACAAACCCTCCCTAGGCACCAGTTATTCTTCAATTTTCCTTTTATTAATTTCCTTTTAGCCACTGTCCTCCTTCTACCTGAGATGGAGGCGTTGGCTTGCCATTCAGGGTCACTTGCTGGGGTGGTGTCCTGGGTTTGGCTATGAAAGAGTTAACTTTTTTCGGGGAAGATGAAAGGGACACTGTGCAGGCATCTGACCCAGCCTGGTCAGTGGCTCTTCAGCACCATGTGGCATCATGCCAATAGTATATATTGGGGGAGCAGCCGGGGGAGGAGGTTCGCTTGGGGGGGTCAGGAGCGGGCGGTGCGTCAGGTTCCTCACGGCGGTCGGTTCATACGTTCATGGTTGATTACCCTGTTCTTTCTTTTTTCCTGATATTGTTCTATTACATTGCCCTTATCCCAACCTACTGGTTTCACCCCTCTCGTTCCCATTTTCTCCTCCCATCCCGCCGGGGGGAGGAGTGAGCGAGCGGTGGTGCGGTGGCTCAGCCGCCGGCTGGGCTAAACCACAACAGTCATTTTTGGCACCCAACATGGGGCTTGATAACGAGAGAGTCAACTAAACCGTGTTAAAACAAATTTGCTACACGTGTTTATTCTATTGTGTTAATAGTGATTGATCATATATTGTTCCAGTTGCTCGCGTGGTGGTTTTCTCTAATTCCTTACGTGCCCTGTGTGCTCTTTGCGGTGGTGTTTATCATCGCTCAGGGCCCTCATGGTGCTGTAAGGTGTAACTATGGCTGATGATACGGTCATGGTGCTGCCACGTGGCTGGGCTGCTCCATGTATGCGGCATTGGCATTGTGCCCGTATCTCGGGCACCGCTTCTCAGAATTTGTTGGTACTCGCATCCAACCAGCTCTTCACCCCACCCTTCTCATTCGGGCTGATTAGGACAGTCTTTGAGGATTTTGAATGTCCTGGGGGTGTGCTAGCCAGCATGGTCCTACTGCTGTGTGTCTGGAAGGTGTTTCAGATTCTGTCTGGGGTTAAAGAACTATTTAAAAAACTCAAGAGATCTGTCCCAAGGTGGGATAGTTACAAGTGGCACAGTGTGTGGGAAGACATGTGGGAAACTACGGCTGGTCCGTGGATGCCAGGACAGAAGATGAAGAACTTGACCTTGGAGAGATTGCTGTGTACCCACGAAGATCTGGAAACTCCCTGAACAGGAGAAATGGAAACAACTCACAGGCGCTGGGGGAGCCAGGGAACCGTAAGATAAGGAGGAACTGTAAGATAAGAAACTGGACTGTGTTGCATCACTAATTGCATGATGTAACGAATTTGGCTTGGATTACATAGAGCGCGTGATCACCAATGATGTATTGGGCTAAGGCGCATGAACAGCTATAGGTAACCAGTCACCTAATGCTTATGTCGCGTGCACTGTCAGAATTAGTGTGAAAGTGCTGGAACCTGCAATAAACACACACACTGATGAACACTGCTTGGAGTTGTGTACGTCGTGTCCATCTCAACAGCAACATATGGCAACACCCACATACTACCAGACCCCTCCTAGAGCACCCAGACCCCTCCTAGAGGCTCGAGATTCATCGTAGATACCCCGAGATCCCCCCAGACCCATTCTAGACACCCACAGGTCCGTTCTAGATGCCCCCAGGTCCCTCCTAGATGCCCCAGGGTCCCCCCAGAGCAATTATACAACCACCCAGGCCTATCCTAGAGCCCCAAAACCACTTCTAGACACCACCAGATCTTACAAGACCCATTCTACACCATTTGAGATGCCTCCTAGAACTCTCAGACCCCCACTAGAGCCCCCGACCTATTCTAGACTTCCACATCCCCCCTGACCTATTCTACACCCTTCCAGACACATCCTAGAGAACCCCAGATCACCCCAGACCCATTATACACTCCCCCAGTCCCATCCTAGAGCCTTGAGACCTATCCTAGAGCTCCAGACCCATCCTAGAGACCCCCAGATCCCCATACACCCATTCTACACTCACCGAGGCCTATTCTAAAGCTACCAGATCCCTCTTAGATCTCCCAGACCCATCCTAGAGATCCCCACATCCTTCCAGACCCATTCTACACTTCCCCAGACCCCTCCTAGAGACCCCAAACCCTTCCTAAAGACCTCCACATCCATCCAGATGCATTCTACACCCTCTCAGGCCTTAGAGCCCCCAGACCCATCCTAGAGACCTCCAGATCATCCCAGACCCATTCTACACCCTGCCAGACCCCTCATAGAGCCCCTAGACCCATCCTAGAAACACCCAGATCCCCCCAGACCCATTCTACAAACTTCCAGGCCTATCCTAGAGCCCCAAGACCACTCTTAAAGCTTACAAACCCATCCTAGAAACCCTCACATACCCCAGACTCCTCGCAGCATGCCCAGACACATCCTAGAAGCTCCAGAATCATCCTAGAGACCCCAAGATCCCCCCAGACTCATTCTAGACCTCCTCAGGTCCCTCCTAGAGCCTCCAGACCCCTCCAAAACACCCCCACATCTACCCAGACCAATTATACAACGGCCCAGGCCTATCCTAGAGCTCCCAAACCCCTCCTACAACCCCCAGACCCATCCTAAAGACCCCCAGATCCCCTCAGACCCATTCTACAGCCACCCAGGCCTATCCTAAAGATCCCAGGCCCCTCTCATATCTCCCAGATCCATCCTAGAGACCCTCACATCTTTCCAGACCCATTCTACACTCCCCCAAGCCTATCCTAGAGCCCCCAGACCACTCTTAAAGCCCCCTGACTTATCCTAGAGACATCCACATCCGCGCAGACCTGTCCTACAACCCCTAAGACCCGTCCTCCATCCTCTGAGACCCATCCTACACCCACCAAGACCCATCCTAGATACCTCCAGATCCTCCCAGACTCATTCTACACTCCCAGACCCTCCTTGAGACCCTCACATACCCCAGGCCCCTCCTACAGCCCCCGGACCCATCCTAAAGTCCACCAGATCACCCCAGACCCCTCCTAGAGACCACCAGATCCTGTAAGACCCATTCTACATCCCTCGAGACCCATCCTAGAGCCCCCAAACCCATTCTAGAGCCCCCAGACTCATCCTAAAGACCCCTAGATCCCCTCAGATCCATTCTACAGCCACCCAGGCTTATCATAAAGATCCCAGACCCCTCCTAGAACCCTCACACCCCTCCTACAGCCCCCAGACCCCTCCTAGAGACCCCTCCTAGAGCCCCCCGCCCCCTCCTAGTGATAGGGGAATAGTTATAGGAGTAGGCATAACACCACATCAAACTATATTAGCTGTTATTTCTATGGATGGGTACAGGAGTAGGCATAAGACTACATAAGACTATATTAGCTCTGTGAAATGTTAGCAGTTATAAAATACTAATCCCTGCTTTGAAATACTGGCTACCCGAAAAGAAGGCCAGTAAAAGAGACAAAATAAACGCTTGCAAGGTTGTAACTCATGACCCGTAGGGAGAAAGAAAAGACAAATAGGAGAGATAAGGACTAACAAGAACTAACATTTGTCTTCAAACAATAACAAGTAGGAGACAACCAGGTGTCCACTCAAGGACAGGCCAGGCTGGGAACTGGTTTGGCTCTGCAAGCTCAGCCAAAACAGGAATTCTAGGGAAGAAGTGAAAAATGCAGTGAGGAAGACCTACGGCCTTCATCCTGAAGACCCCTGCCCACGACCACCAGAAGGCGTGTCGAGGCGGATCCTGAGGCGGGGACTATGGAAATGATCTCCTGGGAGAGACTGCCCTTTTGGGGAGGGGGTGATGAGTGTGTCTGTATAAATACAAGAAAAACTGCTACGGCGGGGGTGCACGTTTGTGGTGGAGCGATCCCCCGAGCACCCAGCGCTGCAATAAACACACCTACTGGGCAACTTTCCGAGTTGTGGAGTCTGTTTCTGCACGTCACCTCAACCACTCCAGAAGTTCATGGTGACTGTGATCATGTTTGGGTTCCCCCAAACCCTCTGTGCCAGACAGGGGCTCTGCAGGATAAAAATCTCTGGCACTGGGCAACACGGTCACCCCAGCTGTGCCACCATGATGACACCATCCCTGCATGTGGTCAAGCTCTCAACCTTTGAGTTAACAGTTGCACATGCTCACCCACTCTGCCCCAGAGACCCCAGCTAGGGCTGTCCCAGGGCACTGCTTTGCTGTCAGGGCAGTGCTGAAGGAGTGGGAATGTCCCTGAGCCCAACTCACCCCCTCAGCCCCAAGGACATGGATGCTTGCTGTTCACCTCACCTCCAGAGATGCTGAGGAACACAGGGGTGCAGTGCCTGGAGGATGGGGTGTGAGATTGCTGTCCCCATCTTCCCTCCACTACATGCCCCGGGGTGCCATGAAGGCCTGGAGGCACCTGACCCCAGGGAGGGCATTTCCCTCACTGTGTTGCACTGCTCCTGCTGTGCAGTTGGGGACTGAGGTGGCACAGAGAGGTGTTGCCCAGGGTGGCAGAGGAGTCTCAGGAGACGAGGTTTTCTCTTCACCATCAAAGTGCCCTGGAGCGGGCCAGAGCGTGGCAGCAGGACCTGCATCATGCAACATCATGCCCAGTATACAGATGAGAGATGACCAGGAAGTTGATTTCTTTCTCTTCTGTGAGCACTATTCTCAGACTCTCGGAGTCTCATCTCTCTCTCGCTCTCTTTTCAGGCCTTTCACAAGTCTGGGATTGCAGTGTTGGGACTTACCTATTTCGGGATCGCTTGTTGGAATGGGACAGGCATTGGTCACCAGGTGGTGAGCAATGATACTGCGCATCACTTCTTTGTATATATTAACATAATTATATATATTTACATACATTATTATTATTTCATCATTACTTTTCGTTTTGCATTCTTCTTCTTCTTCTTCTTCTCTTCTTCTTCTCTTCTTCTCTTCTTCTCTTTCTCCTTCTCCTTCTTCTCTTCCTCCTTCTCCTTCTCCTTCTCCTTCTCCTTCTCCTTCTCCTTCTTCTTCTTCTTCTTCTTCTTTCTTCTTCTTTTCTTCCCTCAACTGATGAGTTTCCTTCCCTTTTTGCCTCTAATTCTCTTCCCCATTCCCCAGGTGTCGAGGAGGGTGAGCGAGCGGCTCCATGACCTTTACTTGCCAGCCAGGTTAAACCATGACAGTATGGAGCAGAGGGATGCATGAACCTGGGCTTCCTCCAGGTCCCCCCAGGGTCACCTCAGGGCTGGAGGAGCTCCCAGCAGGGAACGGGGCAATGCTGTAGTGGGAGAGGATGCTGGTGACAGCCGCATCGTCCCCTCTTCTCCTCAAGGGCCAGATCCTGCTGTTTGCAGCAGTGCTGAGCTGCAGCAACTCCCCACAGACAGCCAACGCGCCTTCCAGCCCGCAGCAGAGGAGCCTTTCAGGGAAGAGCTGGAGCAGGGTGGAGATCCACCAGCGGGAGCAGGGAGGGCAGTTTGGGTGCCAGGTCCTGCCCAGGTGTCAAACCCTCTCCCCCCCCAGCTCCTCTGAAAGAGGTTTCTCTGCCCGTGGGCGCTGGGGCAGGTGAAAGCCCCAGCAAAGGGAGAGGGACCCTGGCTCAGCTCCCAGCAGCACCGGCTTTAGGGGAGGGACACCAAATCTCCTCCACCATTGAAATATGCTCCACGTGAGCATCGTCCTGCAGGGGCCCTTCTCCAGGCCAGGGGCTGAACCATGGCTTTGGGCTGCAGCCTGGGTCTCGTGGAGATCCTGTCTCCATTTTTCTGGCCCCTCCCTTCTCTGCCTCCCAAAGCACTGAGGAAAAGGTCCCCCCCATGCCTCTTAACCATTGTGGGAGCTGATCCATGGGCCATGAACCCACTGGGACTGTCTGGGGTGTTCAGGGTGCTAAGGCCACCTTAGGGCTCCCTTCTGTGGGGCCACAGCTCACCCTGACATGGCAGCTCTGTCATGGCCTCTGCACTGTGGGACCAGCATGGCCCAGGCAGGGTCTGGGGGAAAGAGCAGCTGGGAAAGCCCGGGCTGAGGGAATGGGTGCTGGGGGGCATCACGGGACCTATCAGAGTCATTTCAACTAGAAGCTGCCTGTGACCAGCAGGATGGAAATGTCTCTGTCAGCAGGATTATTTCACAGGGACCGTGGGCTCTCACAGCCCCACAGCCTGACTCCAGACCTGCTGTCCCCGAGGCATGCCCCTTCCCCACCACCATATCTTTGTTCTCTGCTCCCCGTCAACAGCCTCAGGGAGATGCCCCGACACCTGGGCAGGCAAAGCATCAGCTCCAGGTCAAAGCCCCCCCAGACTTTTAATAACAACAAATATGATGCACAGCGTAAAAATGGAAATAAAACCAGAGGAAACTCGGGGCTGTTTCTGCTGCCCGTGGGTCCAGGGAGATGGCTCCCTGGTGCTCATGGCTCTCCCAGGGTCACGGCAGGGATGGGCTCTGCTGGCCTGGGGCTCAGGGACTGTTGTGCACCGAGCTCTGGTGTCACAGCCTTTGTGTCCTCACGGGCATGTGCCAGAGACACCTCTTCAGCATCATCATAGCCCATGCTCCCCGGGGACAGGGACGAGGTGTCACCTTCAGCTCCAGGGACCACGGCACTTCTCCAGGAATGCAGGCTGGCCCCTGCAAGCAGCAAGGCACGACACTGCAGTTCATCCCATAGGGTTTGTACATCACCTTCCTCCCTGCTCCTCACCACAGTCAGCTCCTTCTCCCACTCCCAGTCTCTCCAAGGCAAACTGTCGGGGCAGATTCCCCCTTCCCAGGAGCTTTGTGTCTCAGTACAGCAGTGACTTGGGTGGCACCAGTGATGGCACCACAGGAACCAGCAGCGCTACATTTCCTTCTCACCTCTGGGTGCATCTCTGGGCCCTGCTCCCTCCTCTGGTGTCCTGGGCATTTCCCAAGATCCCTGCCCAGGGGCAACATCTTCCCCAGGGTCAGAAACCTTCCTGGCATCATCATAGCCATCCAGTGGGTCACCTCCAGGAAAAACAAGAACATCTGAAAGCAGAGGGGAGCTGGTGACAGGGAGAAGATATGTCCTGCAGAGCAGAGGGCAGGAGGATGAGCAGGGACACAGGGCTGAGGCACTCGTGGTGGCAGCACCACAGGAGGTCCCCATGTCCTCCCCATCTCTGACAGTGACACTCAGTGACACCTCTGTCCATCACATGTCTGCAGGGAGATCAACCCCTTCCCACCTCCTTTACCTGGTGCTGATCTCAGATTATCCTCATCCTCATCGGCCCCAGGGTAGGGCTGCAGCTGGGTCAGGGACTCCTCTGAATAGGAGCCTGGAGAGATGCACAGTGGGTGATGAGGAGGAAGGCCCATTGACTTGGCTCATGGTCAGCACTAGTCATTGGGAGAAAGCTCCTCTCCCTGGCCCAGGACCAGGATGCTCTCCCCACAGCTCACACGGCCCCAGCGTGGCAGGGACTATGGGCTGAGGGGCTCCCAGAGATCTTCTCTGGGTTGGGGCCAGGAGGACGGGTCCTGCAGATGTTCCTCCAGGGAGGACCCACACCCACCTGAGTGACCAAACCTCGCCTGCTTCTTCCACGCTGGGCTGTAATCGATCTCCTCATACACGGCCTCGAGGAAGGGACCCTGAGCTCTCCTGGAGCCTGGGGACAGAGGCAGGGCTGGCACAAGGGACTGTCTGGGGGCCCGACACCACGGAGATGGACCCTGCTGCCCTGTACTCCTCCTGTCATCCCTTGTACCCCAGAGCCCCCTCCAGCACTACCTAGAGCATGGCCAGCCTTTGCCATCCCTCCTCTGCCATTTCTCTTCTCACCTCATCACCAGCTTCCCCCACCTCTGGGCCCTCTCCAGCCCTTGCTGCTGGTGCCCCACAGCCAGGCACTCAACGGGACAGCGCAAGGGGCAGATGGCAGCACACAGTCTCATCCCCCAGCTCTACTTGTGCCCCTTCCTGACGCCCGACAGCACTCCACAGCCTTTCCAGGAGCTATCTCCCCATGGAACCACTGTGGAAGGACCCACCTCTGCCCCTAGCCCTGGCACTTAGCACTTGCCCAGCCAGGAGGGCCAGGAGCAGGCAGAGAAGGGCCCCCAGGATGATGCAGATGATGACGGGCACTGAGACTCTCCCACTGCTGGTCAGATGGCCTCGGGTGGGATCTGTGTGGGCAAGAACATGGAAGGGGCAGCACCAGTCGTGACCCCCATCGCACAAGGCAGCGGAGGGTGGAGCACCACAGGGGTGAGTGATGGGGAAGTTTCTGCCCTGATGGGTAAATTACAACCCTACCCAACCCCACCTCCACCCTGTCAGTGCCTCCTCCTGGGAGTTTCACACCCCAGCAAGGAGCCCCTTCCATCCAGCTGTGGGTCACAGCCTGGTCCCAGTGATATCCAGCCCTGGAGGGACAACAGTTACCTGCTCGGGGTGGGGATGCTGCTGTTGTACTGGGTGTAGCTGCAGGAGAAGAAAAAGAGAGCTGGGCTGAGAGGGTGAGTGTGCAGGTGCCGGGAAGCCTCCTCCCCAACACACCATGTCTGTCTGTAGATGTCCCTGACACATCCCACCCAAACTGCCCCTCCTGTAGTGCTAGAAAGGGAGGCTGGGACAGGTCCCAGGGCTTCTGCTCTGGGCGGCAGGCAGGATGGCACAGGCAGCCCAGGGGATAGCACTGGGGCTGCAGGGCCCCATGGGCAGTGGCCAGAGGATGTCCAGTTCCACCAAGGCTGCTCCCTGCCTGGCACCAGGCTCCTGCACTCCGCAGGAACGTTCTTGCTCTTGGGAGATCAGGGGCCATGCCAGGACAGAGTGGACACAAGGCCTTCCCCAGCTCCCTGCCAACACTGGAGCAAGGGCTCCCAGCCCTGCCGCTCACCTGAGCAGCGCACAGCTGCGTCCTCCTTATGCCGGCACGCACCGCCATCCCCAGCCCGTGCCCAGCAGTCCTGCAGAGATGGCTCCGTCCCTCGGCACTCCACCTGCTCCAGCCAGATGGGGCCTGTCCCCATCCCGAACGCAGCCTCATGCAGGGCAGACACCGCGGGGCCACAGCCCAGCTGCCTGCAAGCCACCTCGGCATCTCGCATGTCCCAGGAGTCATCACACACTGTCCCCCAGGAGCCGCGGTGCCAGATCTCCACTCTCCCAGAGCACCTGTCCTTTCCACCCACGGCACGGATCTTCTCGCTTTCTGGAGAAGGCAAAGACCTCCCATGGCACCGGGACAGCAGGCAGAGCCCTGCCAGGCGAGAGGGGCACACGGAGGAGCAGCTACCTGTGCAGCTCGTGGAGTTGGGGCACGGGGCCAACGGGGCCGGGGGCGTTTCTGGGCGTCCCCCTGAGGAAAGAAACACCGTAGTGAAGGGGCTGGTTTAGGGGATGGTGCAGAAGAGAGCGGGACTGAGCTCTGCTCCTGCCTCCCTGGACCTTCATGGTCATGGCAGGTGGACATGTCCCTGGTCATTCAGGGGACATACACAGGACTGGGGGGGGACCCTGACTGCTCAGCCCCAAGGTTTCTGGTTCACAGAGCAGCAGGTGCATGTCTGTGGAGGGGAGGCTTTTCTGAACCCCGTCTGGTTTCTTCTGAGACCTCCCCTGGAGATGCCTTTGCCTTCGCTGAGCCCTGCTGTCAACCTGGGTGACAGCTGCTGCTGGACGTGTGTGGCTGTGGTCACCTTTGTGCCACCAGCAGCAGAAGGGTCTGACATGGAAAGGAAAAGCCTCTCCAAGCCCTTTCTCTGCATTTGGCCATGCCCAGTGGGGAGCAGGAGCTGGGGTGACACTGGTGCCCGCTGGCTCAGAGTTACCTTTGCAGATGATGTGGACCTCTTCTCGCAGGTCATCGCACGACTGTGGGTCCCAGGGAGCGGAGGGACACTGCCAGAAGGAGCTGTTTCTCTCCCCACACTGCACGTTATCCAGCCACGCAGGGCCAGACACCTTGCCATAGGACAGGGGTGTTTCCAGGGATCCTCCATCCCCACAGCCCAGCTCCCTGCATGCCAGTGACACCGTCTGGAGAGTCATCGAGTTGGAGCAAACGCTCCCCCACGTCCCGTTGTAGAAAACCTGCAGGCGCCCGGAGCAGCCGTCGCTGTTCTCCAGCCTCAGGGCCACGAACTCTGGGAGGAAAGGCACGGAGGGGGAACAGGCTGGTCTGGGACGGGTCCAGAACATCTCTGCACTCCCCAGGCCCTCCATCAGGCAGGGCCATGGCCAGCGTGTCCCCGTGCACCCCAGGGCACAGAGAAGTCCCTGATGGACACACACCCCCGCCCTTCCCACCAACCCTCTGGGATGGCTGAGCTCCCCAGGGACCCCAGTGGGACTGAGGGCACCTGTGCACGAGTGTCAGCAGGACGGGCTCGGGCAGGGGCTCAGAGGCAGCCATGGACAGCCTTGGCCGTGCCCGGCTCTCCCTGCATCCCGACCTCCCCAGGGTCCAGGGTCCCGCCGCATCTCCCAGCACAGACCTGAGCAGATGACGCCCGCGTCCTCCTTGTGCCCGCAGTCGTGCTGCCCCCAGGGCCCAGCAGGGCAGTCCCAGAGAGCAGCTTCGGCCCCGGAGCAGTTCACGCCGTCCAGCCAGATCCGCCCGGAGCCTTCTCCGAAACGAGCGGAGCCGGCCGCCTCCACCGCCCCTCCGCAGCCCAGCTGGCGGCAGACGACGCCGGCGTCAGACAGGTCCCAGCCGTCGTCGCAGACGGTCCCCCAGCTGCCCTGGTAGTAGATCTCCACTCTGCCCGCGCAGCGCCCGGCCCCGTTCGCCAGCCGGACCCGCCGGCTCCCTGCAGCGGGTACGAATCCCAGTTGCTGTCCGGGGCCGGCTGCCCCCACAGCCCATCGCCTGGGCGGCCCGTGCAGCACCACTCACCCCGGCAAACGACTCCCACGTCCTCCGCCACCCCTGCTGCCCGTGCGCTCTCGGGCAGGGAGGTGTTGCAGAGGGTCAGGTCGGCCTCGTGCCCGGCGCACCGCACCCCTCGCAGCCCCACGGGGCCCGTCCCTCGCTCAGGCTTCGGGGGGCTGTAGGCTGTCCCTGCCTCTCCGCACCGCAGCTGCCGGCACACCACGCTGGCCTCCTGCACGTCCCACTGGTCATCCAGGACTCTGCCCCACGTCCCGTGCTGGAAGATCTCCACTCGCCCGTCGCACCGGCTCCCTCCGCCCACCAGCCGCAGGGATCCAAAGCTGGCTGCGCCTGGGCAGAGCAGAGATGCCACAGCCACCGGTGGCACGGCACCCTTCAGGGAGCAGGACAAGATGGAGCCTTGTGCCAACAAGAAGAGAGGGCAAAGCCTGGGCCCATTCTGCAGCTCCCACCCAGCTCTGCTGCCGTGGGGGGCACCCAGGCAGCTCCTGCCTGGCTGGTGGGATGGGGCTCTGCAGGGCTCTCTGTGGGGATGGGATGCGGTGGTCTGCAGCCAGAGGGAGGGAGCAGAACCTGTAGCCCTGTCCTGGACTCATCCCACAGGACAAGAACAGAGGAGCACAGGCCTGGCAGTGGCACTGGGGCCTAAGCCACCAGCCTGGGGGCAGATGGCTGCCTCTATCCAGTCCTCAGCTCTCCCACAGTAGAGCAATCAGTCTGAGCAGGCAAAACTCCAGATGGCTCCTGGGGAAGCCAGGGTTTCTCCAGGGTGAAATTCAGCCTGGGACCCCTGCTTCGGGTGGCCATGTCACACACCAAGGGCAAACAGAGTTAATACAGAATTTTTCCAGCACTCACCTGAGCAAATGACAGCAGCGTTGTTCCCATGGGAGCATGGTGAGACCCCCAGGGTGATCACTGGGCACTGTCCCAGGTGGGCTTCAGTCCCATCGCAGTGGAATGAGTCTCTCCAGACAAAGTCAGTCTCTCTCCCAAAATACTCTCCTCCAGGAACGAACTCAGCAAACCCACAGTCGAGTTGACGACAGAGAACGTGGGCATCCAAGAGATCCCAGCCGGAGGCGCAGAGGGTCCCCCAGGTGCCCAGCACCTGGACCTCCACTCTCCCCGCACACGCCGTGCTGCCGTTCACCAGCCTGAACCCTGTGTATTCTGGGGACAGAGGAGAAGGAGAAAGGGTGGACTGGTGCTCTTGTACCCTCAGCAGCTGGCGGAGAGGCCAGAGGGACAGCATGCCTTTCTTCTCCTTCTGCACTGTATTCCTGCTGCAAGCAACCTGTCCTCACGCCTGGCCCAGCACGGTCCGTGCTCTGCTCCCCAACCCTCAGCACAGCCCCAGTGTCCGACACCCCACCCCGAGTCCTTACGTGTGCAGGTGACAACAGCGCTGTTCGCGTGGGTGCAGGGCTGGTCCCTGAGAGAACCCCTGAGGCAGGAGGCGAGGAGGGGTTCATTCCCCACACACTGCAGCTCTCCATCCCACGTGGGACCAACCCCGTCTCCAAAGTGAGCTCCCTCAGCGACAGGCAGGGCCACACCGCACTGCAACTCCCTGCAGACCACGTCAGCAGCTTCGGGACCAAAGTGTGAGTCACAGACGGTTTTCCACAGGTCACCATCAAGGATCTCCACACGTCCTGAGCAGCGGCTCTTCCCTTCCACCAGTCGGAATAATCCTGAAGAAAAGAAATCAACTGAGAGCCCTCTGGCAGTTAAATGCCCACATCCCACATCACCTCCAAGGAAGCTGTGACCAAATCACCCATTGCATCTGCCAGAGGAATCTGCTGGGGGAGTGCTGATGACACAAACACATCCAGGCCCATCAGCATCTCTTTTGTACATCATCATAGCACTCAACGGTATGTGTCTAGCACAGACCCACTGCAGACCATGTCAGCACCTTCAGGACCAAAGTGCGAGTCACAGACAGTTTTCTATTGTCTCCGTCATGGATCACTATACTTCCTTTCCAGAGGCTATTTATTCCTTCTGACCAGTCAAACAAATCCTGGAGCAACCAAAGACCCCTGAGAGTTCCCACAACCCTTTTGCAGTGCCCTGACCATGTCGCCTCTGGTCTCCAAGGTGGTAAAAAGCCAAAAAGCCCCATGACCACCCTAGCTACTCTCACTAGGGTGCTGATGGCACAAATACATCAGGGCATCCACTGCTACTCTTTGGAATTCAGCACAGCTCTCCTGGGCATGCTTCTCTCCCAAACCAACAGCCACAGGCACCGCTTGGACAAACTGCTGCTGCCCCAGACACCTTGAGCTGCCCTGATCTGGTCCCTGGGCACTGCAGCCCCCAGAGAACTTGGGGTCCAGGGAAAAGGGCCCAGGTACTGTCGGCTGTTGCAGCTTGCCAGGGTCCTACTGAGCTTAGGGCCAGGTGTGAGGAATCCATTTGGTGCCACCAGAAATGTACTCCGTTCCAATGGGGGTCTGGGGCTGTTGGTGGATGGGACATGTCACAAGGCAAAAATATAGTGAGGCTGCACCTGCAGTCAATGTCTGTGCCACCATCCTGCTCTGGCATCTACCCTGGAAAGAGGTCCTCAGCCATGGCTGGAGCGCACTACTGGGCATGCATGTCCCTGGCCAATGGCTGCGCAGAGGGCAGGAGAGAAGACAGTAGAGCAGTCGTGGGCTTCCATGAACTCCCAGTGCAAGGGCAGGCACAGAGGAGAGGCAGTAAGTGCTGACAAATCCCCTGTGGCACAGGACAACCAGGGACTGGGGCAGGCAGGAGAGGCTGGGCAGCAGGTCAGCACTGCCTGGGCAGGGCAGTGTCCCTGTGGGCAGGCTCTCATGGACTGACCCTGGGAGAATGAGGTGCCACATGCCACCCTGCTCTTCTGCCCAAGTCCAGCGCTCTTCCTCTCTGAGCAACCTCTTTGCTTTTGCCAAGGGACTTGTGTCTGCCAGAGGACACAACCCAGAAGCAGCTGGCCATCTCGCACCCTTCCCTGGGACTGGGTGTGGCCGCAGGTCACTCTTGGTGCCTCTGACATGGGAGGACCTGGCCTTCATCACTGCCAGATAGATCCTGGGAAAACAGGAGAAGAAAGATGGGAATTGAGAGGCAATGCAGGGCAGGGTGGGGGATTCATCTGAGCCACCTCAGGGGCCAGGCAGGGTATGGGCACCCTTGGGCAGGTTCTCACTGGGCTTTCCCCAGGGACTGGAGACACCCATAATGACAGTTCCAGCTCATCAGTGCGACCGGCCACATTGGACAATGTTCTGGTGCCTGACTGTTGCATCCGGAGTGCAGAGCCACGTTCCTTCCACAATCCGAGCACCAGAGGTATGGAATAGGCTGTCCTCTTACCTGAACACATCACTCCAGCGTCTTCACTGTGATAACAGTCCTGTTCATCCCATCCTTCATGTGCGCAGTCAGACAGGGTAGACTCTGAGCCTTTACAGTCAACCTCATCCATCCAAATGGGGCCAGATCCTGGACCAAAGTGTCCATACGGAGGAGCTTCAACAGCAGACCCGCAGTTCAACTGCTTACAAACCACTTCTGCATCGTTCATGTCCCAGTCATCATCACACACGGTGCCCCACTGGCCCTCATGTTTCACCTCCACTCTCCCAGCACAGCGCCTGCCACCATCTGCCAGCCTCACCTCCGCAGCCCCTTCAAACATCAACATGAGATTAGTTAGGAGAGCGCCGAGGTCCAGCGTTATAGGATTGAAGGGACTCCCTGCTAGTGTAAAGTCAGGGTGTCTCTTCCATCTGGGCTGTCCTCACTGCAGTGCAGGGGTCCCTTCCATCCCCACAGGCTATGCAAGGCTGGGGGTGTGCAGTTCTGGCCCTGCTGGGTCAGTTGTGGCCCCACAGACTTTGGTATCTTCTTCCACCCCAATGGCCCCTGGCTCTTGCCCCCAGCTCATGCCCGCCCAGGGCACCCGCTTCTCCCCAACCAGCACCCTGAGATCTGCTTCCCACAGTTCTCCCCGAAACACACACTGCTGCTTCTCCCCAGGACTCCCACCTCCCCTGGACCACAGTCTGCCCTGGAAACCTCCCAAAACCTCACAGCTCATCCACTACCCTCAGCCCTTTCTGTGTCCCCTGTGGAGCAACACAGTGAGACCCCTCAACACATGCCCCCTCCTTGTCCTTGGGCATCAGCCCAGCCCTGCCCTTGTCTAGGATCCCCCAGGAAGGTCACCTCTTTGCAAGCCTGTGGGAACAGATACCCTGGTTCCCTTGTCTCCACAAGCACAACCGACCCCTCCTCAGGCTGACCCCAGGGCAAGAGGGAACAGCCCACATCCCCTCTGGGCTTCCCCTGAGGCTGGGTGTGCCTCTGGGATCACAGAGCAAAGAGCCACCAGTTGAGCCACAGCCAGCTCACAGGGCACAGTACTGGCACAGCAAAGGCTCCAGGAAAGGTGTCCGAGGATGGCACATCCATGGACAAACCCAAGGACCAACAGCCATAATCATGGGAGCCCTGGCAACAGAAATGCCCTTCTCCCGTTCAGAGAAGTACAGGGTCAATGAACCTGGGCACCTTCTACCCCATGAACACTGATACATGGGAAGAAGACCCATTTCCAGAGGGATCACTGTGGTGCTCCTTGGCCTCAGGACTGGGGGACAAGGGAGCAAGCATTTACCCCTGCACAGCTGCATTCAGAGGAGCAGCTACAGTGACCAAGAGGACAGAGACCTTCTGTCCTCATCCTGAATCTTTCTGTAGATGTGTACCAAATTCTTGAGGATAGAACAGAAGCAGGATAATGGCTTCAGTGCCTTTTCCTGCAGAACTGGTGACTGCAGAACAGAACATACCCCTCCTGTCCTCACGCCTGGCCCAGCACGGTCCGTGCTCTGCTCCCCAACCCTCAGCACAGCCCCAGTGTTCGACACCCCACCCCGAGTCCTTACGTGTGCAGGTGACAACAGCGCTGTTCGCGTGGGTGCAGGGCTGGTCCCTGAGAGAACCCCTGGGGCAGGAGGCGAGGAGGGATTCATTCCCCACACACTGCAGCTCTCCATCCCACGTGGGACCAACCCCTTCTCCAAAGTGAGCTCCCTCAGCGACAGGCAGGGCCACACCACACTGCAACTCCCTGCAGACCACGTCAGCAGCTTCGGGACCAAAGTGTGAGTCACAGACAGTTTTCCACAGGTCACCATCAAGGATCTCCACACGTCCTGAGCAGCGGCTCTTCCCTTCCACCAGCCGGACAAATCCTGGAAAAAAACAAACTAACTAGCAGTTCCCTGAGTCTGTGGCAGTTAAATGTCCACATTTCACATCACCTCCAAGGAAGCTTTGACCAGGTCAGCTGCTGCACATCCCAGAGGAAGCTTTTGAGGGAGTGTTGGTGACACAGACACATCCAGGCCCATCAGCACCTCTTCTCTACATCATCACAGCACTTAAGGATATGTTTGTTACAGCACCAGACACAGCTCAGACAATTGCTGCTCTACAAGGTGCCCTGTGCTGCCTGGAATGGTCCCTCATCACTGCAGTGGTGTGCGCAGTTTGGGTCCTGAAGAATAGGCCCAGATGATAATGACTGCTGCAGCCTGTTTGGTCCATGCGCTGCTTGGAACCCAGCAGGGCCATCACCTTCACTCAGTCAGAAATGCAGCCAGCTCCCAAGGGTGTTCTGTGGTGTTGGGAGGTTCCAGTTAGTGGGGAGACATCACAGAGCGCAGAAATGGTGCAGCTGTTACCATGGCTGGTGCCTTTCCAGACCCCTCTGATGCCTTGTCAGAGAAGGTGTCCTCCACTCCATGCGGCAGGAGACCCCGTGGGCTCACGCTGGCTCATAGGGTAACAGCAGGCACTGATGAAAGTCAGCAAGTGCTGGCAAAGACCTTGTTTATAGGGAAGTGTGAGGAGACGAGGGCAGGCAGGAGGGGTTGGGCAGAAGGTCAGCGCTACCTGCATGTGACCATGTCCGTGCAGGGCTGTCACAGCTCCAGGGATGTCCTACTACCAGCCTGTGCAGGCAGTGGTGCAGGAGAGAGCACCCAGAGTCAAGCAGCTGCAGAGCTCCCAGACCTCGCAGTGCTGGACAACACAGCTGAGCCCTGGGGACAGGCAGTGTCCTGGGTTTGGCTGGGAAAGAGTTAACTTTTTGGCAGGAAGCTGAGAGAGGACACAGTGCAGGCAGCTGACCCAGCCTGGCCAGGGGGATATTCATATGGTCACAAGGCCATGTGACCTCATGCTCAGAGTATATCTTGGGGGAGACAGCCGGGGGAGGGAATTGGCTTCGTGGGTCAAGATGGAGCCGAGCTCCAGGTTCCACATGGTGAGCAGTTGTAGCACTTGTTTTGTATTGTTCTTGCACCATTGTAGTTATTATCCCTCCTTGGATTTCTTGTATTGTCCTACTAAATTGCCTTTGTCCCAACCCACCAGTTTATGCCCCTTTCTTCTCAATTTTCTCTTCCCCACCCCACAAGTGGCAGGGTGGTAGCTCAGCCCCGGCTGGGCTAAACCACGACAGCCCTTTTTGGTGCCCAACGCGAGGCTCGAAGGGTTGGGATAACGGCAGATTCAGCTACAGCGCGTTAAACCAAATCCGTTACACGTGTCATTGCGTTAGTTAAACAGTCGCTGGTCATAACGTTGTTTTGGTTGCTCACATGGAAGTTTTCTCTAACTCCTTACGTGCCCCGTGTATTCGCTGCGGTGAGGTTCGTCATGGCTGGGAGAGAGGTCAGGGCTTTCATTTTGCTGTTCTGTGTAACAGCGACTTATGGTACAATAACGGTGCTGGCCACGAGGCTGAGCTGGTCTGCATACGTGGCATTGGCATCGCGCCCGTATCTCGGGTGCCACCTCTTGGGGTTTGATGATAAATGTGCCCAATCTACAGGGAAAACAGGAGAGGATAGTTTCCTCAATTTCTTCACCCCGCCCTTTCTCGTTCAGGCTAATTACAACAGCCTTTAGGGGGCCTACAAGAAAGATGGGGAGAGGCTGTTCAGGAGGGCCAGTTGTGATAGGACAAGGGGTAATGGTTTTAAAATAGAGGGAGGTAGATTCAGGTTGGATATTAGGAAAAAATTTTTTACCATAAGAGTTGTAGAACACTGGAACAGGTTGCCCAGAGAGGTGGTGGATGCTTCATCCCTGGAGACGTTCAAGGCCAGGTTGGATGAGGCCCTGAGCAACCTGATCTAGTTGGAGATATCCCTGTTCCTTGCAGGGGGGTTGGACTAGATGACCTTTGAAGGTCCCTTCCAGTCCTAACCATTCTATGATTCTATGATTCTATGATTCTATGAATATTCTGGGAGCGTTCTAGGCAGCACAGCCTTATTGCTCTGTCTTCCAAAGGTGTTTCAGGTCTTGTTCGGAGTTAAACAGAGATCCGCCCTGAGGCCACATAGTTATGAGTGGCAGGGCGTGTGGGAGAACATGGGCAAATGCCTAAGACGGTTGACACCTCCAGCGTTTTGGAACTTTACCTCTGAACAAGTGCAGAATCCTGGAAAACTAATGGAATGCTTGGGAAAAGTGTGCTCCCACCCTGGCAATCCCTGGGAGACACAGATCAGTGCAACGTGCTGGAGCCTGGCCCACGCCTACCAAGTTGCCTTGCTTAACACCCTTCAGCACCCTCAAAGAGGAGAGGAGGTCCCTGAATCTGACAGCAAAATGGCAGAAACTGTGTCTACTCCATCCCCCATGAGAGGCACTGCAGGTGAACCAGAGAACCCACCTGTTTCAGTATCAGTCGCCCATGTACAGAAGAAGTGCATAAAGAAATGGGTTCACTTAGTGAGGGATGAAGATGAACCAGGGCCATCACAAGAACAGGAGGAGAATGAAGCAGAGCTCACATGAGACTGTGATCATCCCATCTCTATCCCAGGGTGAGGTGCGAGATATGCAAAAGGATTTCAGCTGCCACCCAAACAAGAACATTGTCACCTGGCTGCTCCGATGCTGGGATAATGGAGCCAATGGCCTGGAACTAGAGGGCATGGAAGCTGGGTAGCTGGGATCCCTGACTAGGGAAGGGGGCATTGACAAGGAAGGCGAATGGAAGAAAACCACAAACCCTCAGCCTCTGGAGGCGACTTCTGTCAAGCGTGAAGGAGAGATATCCCTTCAGGGAGGATATTCCATGTCATCCAAGCAAGTGGACCACTATGGAAAGAGGTATCCAGTACTTGAGAGAGTTAGGCATGCTGGAGGTGATTTACAATGATCTGAATAATGAGCAGTCACCCATAAATCCAGATAAGTCCAATGCAACCAGCCCATGTGGCGGAAGTTTCTACGGAGTGCACCAGCATTGTATGTCAACTCATTGGCAGTAATGTCCTGGAGAGAAGACAAGGAATGAATGCTGCAGGACTGGGCTGGTGGATTCCAGCAATACAAAGGAAGTATCTCTTCCTCTGTCCAGGCCTGCATTGCAGCTGTGGAGAAACTGTCCCAGGACTTCCAGCAACTCAAAGAGGATATGCCCTACTCTCCACCTACACGGACTCGTATCTCGACAATTAGAAGTAAGCGTTCCCCCAATCAAGAGAGAGAATATAGAGCGTACACACCGTGAAGTAACCTGTGGTTTTTCCTCCGTGACCACAGAGAGGACATGAGGAAGTGGGATGGAAAACCTACCTCGACCCTAAAGGCACAGGTACAGAAGTTGAAAGGAAAAACAATCACAAAAGGAGATCCTTCCAGGAAAAATGTTGCTCTGGTTTCCTGTGGGCAGCTCCCCAGACAGTATAGAAGGACTGATTCTGTTTCCAATCCTCTTGAAGGAACTTCTAAATCATTTTTACAAAAGGTGAGCGATGAATACAGTGACCAGGACTAGAGGGGCCCTGCCTCCAGCCAGGGGGAGGAGAGGGATAACAGGATTTATTGGACAGTATGGATTCAATGGCCTGGCACGTCAGACCCACAGGAATATAAGGCTCTAGTGGACACCGGTGCACAATGCACCCTGATGCCTTTACACCATAAAGGGGCAGAACCCATTTGTGTTTCGGGAGTTACAGGGGGATCCCAACAGCTGACTGTAGTGGAAGCTGAAGTGAGTCTGACTGGGAATGACTGGCAAACACACTGCATTGTGACTGGCCAGAGGCCCCGTGCATCCTGGGCATAGACTACCTCAGGAGGGGGTATTTCAGGGACCCAAAAGGGTACCGGTGGGCTTTTGGTGTAGCTGTGGAGATGGAGGAAATTGAACAGTTGTCTGCCTTGCCCGGTCTCTCAGAGGACCCTTCTGTTGTGGGATTGCTGAGGGTTGAAGAACAACAGGTGCCAATTGCTACCATGATGGTGCACTGGCGGCAATACCGCACCAACCAAGACTCTCTGGTTCCCATCCATGAGTTGATCCGCCAACTGGAGAGCCAAAGGGTGATCAGTAAGACTCCTTCACCCTTCAACAGCCCCATATGGCCAGTGCATAAGTCCAATGGAGAGTGGAGATTAGCAGTAGACTATCGTGGCCTGAATGAAATTGCACCGCCACTAAGCGCTGCTGTGCCAGATATGCTGGAACTTCAGTATGAACTGGAATCAAAAGCAGCCCAGTGGTACGCCACCATTGACATTGCTAATGCACTTTTCTCAATCCCTTTGGCATGAGAATGCAGGCCACAGTTCACTTTCACTTGGAGGGGAGTCCAGTATACCCAGAATTGACTGCCCCAGGGGTGGGAACACAGCTCCACCATTTGCCATGAACTGATCCAGACTAGACTGGAACAGGGTGAAGCTCCAGAACATCTGCAGTACATCGACGACATCATCATATGGGGCAACACAGCAGAAGAAGTTTTTGAGAAGGGGAAGAAAATAGTTCAGATCCTTCTGGAGGCTGGTTTTGCCATAAAACAAAGTAAGGTAAAGGGACCTGCACAGGAGATCCAGTTCTTAGGAATAAAATGTCAAGGTATAATGTCATCACATTCCAGTGGAAGTGATCAACAAAATAGCAGCTATGTCCCCACCAACTATTAAGAAAGAGAAGACACAAGCCCTCCTAGGTGTTGTGGGGTTTTTGAGGATGCGCATTCCAAGTTACAGCCTAATTGTGAGCCCTCTCTACCAAGTGACCCAGAAGAACAATTTTAAATGGGGTCCTGAGCAACAATAAGCCTTTGAGCAAATTAAACAGGAGATTGCCCATGCAGTAGCCCTCGGGCCAGTCCGGACAGGATGAGATGTAAAAAACGTGCTCTACACCGCAGCCAGGGAGAATGGCCCTACATGGAGCCTCTGGCAGAAAGCACCAGAGGAGACTCGAGGTTGACCACCTGGGTTTTGGAGATGGGGTACAGAGGATCTGAAGCCCGCTACACTCCAACTGAAAAGGAGATATTAGCAGCATGTGAAGGAGTCTGAGCTGCTTCAGAAGTGGTTGGTACTGAAAAGCAGCTCCTCCTGGCACACTGACTGCTGGTGCTGGGCTGGATGTTCAAAGGGAGGGTCTCCTCTACAGATCATGCAACCAATGCCATGTGGAGTAAGTAGGTTGCACTGATCATACAAAGGGCCCGAATAGGAAACCTCAGTCATCCAGGAATTTTGGAAGTGATCACAAATTGTACAGAAGGCAAAGATTTTGGAATGTCACCGGAGGAGGAGATGCCATGTGCTGAGGAGGCCCCACCATAAAATGAACTATCAGAGAGTGAAAAGCGGTGTGCTCTGTTCACGGATGGGTCCTGCCGCATTGTAGGAAAACACTGAAAGTGAAAAGCTGCTGTGTGGAGTCCTACACAACAAGTTGCAGAAGCTGCTGAAGGAGAAGGTGAATCGAGTCAGTTTGCAGAGGTGAAAGCCATCCAACTGGCCTTAGATATTGCCGAGCGAGAAAAGTGGTCAGTGCTGTACCTCCATACTGACTTATGGATGGTGACAAATGCTCTGTGGGGGTGGTTACAGCGGTGGAAGCAGAGCAACTGGCAGCGCAGAGGCAAACCCGTCTGGGCTGCCCTGTTGTGGCAAGACATTGCTGCACGGGTAGAAAAGCTGGTTGTGAAGATACGGCACGTAGATGCTCACGTACCCAAGAGTCGGGCAACTGAAGAACACCAAAACCATCAACAGGTGGATCAGACTGCCAGGATTAAAGTTGCTCAGGTGGATCTGGACTGGCAGCATAAAGGTGAAAAATTTTCAGCTTATTGGGCCCATGATACTTCAGGCCATCAAGGAAGGGATGCCACATACCAATGGGCTCGTGATGGAGGGGTGGACTTAACCATGGACACTATTGCACAGGTTATCCACGAGTGTGAGGTGTGCTGCAATCAAACAGGACAAGCGGTTAAAACCTTTCTGATTTAGATGCCGATGGTCAAAATAGAAGTATGGGAGGCCTGGCAGATTGATTACATCACACTCCCACAAACTCACCAAGAAAAGTGCCATGTACTCACAATGGTGGAAGCAACGACTCGATGGTGGGAAATGTATCCTGCGACCCATGCCACTGCCTAGAACACTATGCTGGGTCTTTAGAAACAAATCCTATGGCAGCATGGCACCCCAGAATTGAGTCAGACAACGGGACTCGTTTCTGCAACAACCTCATAGACACTTGGGCCAAAGAGCGTGGCATTGAGTGGGTGTATCACATCCCCTATCACGCACTGGCCTCTGGGAAAAGTGAACGATATAACAGACTGCTAAAAACAACACTAAGAGCAATGGGTGGTGGAACCTTCAAACATTGGGATACTCATTTAGCAAAGGCCTCCTGGCTAGTTAACACTAGAGGTTCTGCAAATTGACCTGGCCCTGACCAACCAAAACTCCCACGTACTGTAGAATGGGATAAAGTCCCCATAGTGCGCATGAAGAATATGTTGGGGAAGGCAGTTGGGGTTAATCCTGCCTCAGGCAAAGTCAAATCCATTTGTGGGATGGCTTTTGCCCAAGGACCTGAGTGCACTTGGTGGGTGATGCAGAACGATTGAGAACTCCAATGTGTGCCTTGAGGGGATTTGATTTTGGGAGAGAATCGCCAGTGAATTAAATTGATTATGTTAGTTGCTAAATAACCCTGATACTGTGTGTCATCATCACTACCGTTGCTGTCTGCTATATTAATGGTATTACTGCAAGAATCACCTAAATTAATGAGGGATGAACTTTGACGGAGCCGAGAAAATGCAGCAATCATGGAGCCTAGAACTGGCTTCAGCAACTGGTGTCCAGCAAGAGTTTGACCTCTTCAACCATGGACATGGATCATGCCAGATACACCAGTCGTGAGCTCCGGGTGCAGCGTGCAACAACCTAACACTGCACACTATCTCTCCTGGCCTGAAAGACTGGTATGCCAGATGGAGCCCCAAAGTCATGGATTCAATGAACTCAACAGACACGTTAGAGGAACGGCCCATAGACTTAGGAAATGACATCAGTTGGGGGGGGGGGGTAGGGGTGCACGTACATATATATGGCAGGAAAAGCGGTACACAAGGACCCTCAGCATTGTTGGCTTGGAGCCGGCTGAATGGGTGGAGACCAGGAGAGATCAGTGGACATCTTGGGGCAGGAATGGACAAATCATCTGCAGTGAAAGACACTGACTGAGGAGGAGTGAGACACCGTGGCAGCGTCGGTTCACCCTTGGGTAAACTCCCTCTGGGCTTTTCGCAGGGACTGAGGGCATCAGCAATGACAATCCCAGCTCGACAGTTAGACCAGCATCACCAGGCCCTGCTCTGGCATCTGCTTCTTGCTCCCTGAGGGCACAGCCAAGGTCCCTTCTCCCATCTGGAACCCAAACGTGGGGAAGAGGTTGTCCTCTTACCTGAACACATCACTCCAGCGTCTTCAGTGTGATCACAGTCATGTTTACCCCATTCTCTGTGTGTGCACTCAGACAGCGCAGACTCCGTGCCATTACAGTCAACCTCATCCATCCAAATGGGGCCAGATCCTGGACCAAAGTGTCCATGCTGAGGAGCTCCAACAGCAGATCCACAGTCCAACTGCTTACAAACCACTTCTGCATCGTTCATGTCCCAGTCGTCATCACACACGGTGCCCCACTGGCCCTCATGTTTCACCTCCACTCTCCCAGCACAGCGCCTGCCACCATCCGCCAGCCTCACCTCCGCAGCCCCTTCAAACGCCAACATGAGATCGGTTAGGAGAGCGCGGAGGCCCAGCACTGTGGGACTGGGGGAACTCCCTGCTAGGGTAAAGTCAGCGTGGGAACCCTCTTCCATCTGGGCTGTCCTCACTGCAGTGCAGGGGTCCCTTCTATCGCCACAGGTTGTGCAAGGCTGGGGATGCCCAGGTCCAGCCCTGCTGGGTCATTCACAATCTCACCACACATGGCACCTTTTCCCACCCCAGTGGCCATTTGCCCCATGCCCACCTGCACGCTGCCCAGCCCCACACTGGGCACCCACTTCTCTGGGCATCCACTCCTCCCCACCCCAGCAATCCTTGAACAACCCCAGGAACCCAAACCTGCAGCTTCCCATGCAAACCGCCTGCCCTGGCACCATTCAAACCCACGCCCACCCCCAAGGCTTTCCATGTTCCCACTGAGACGATCCAGAGGATTCCTCCTCCCACATCCCCTCCTCGCCCCAGGTGTCAGCCCAGCCCCTGCACTTGGCCAGGCCCCCAGAAAGGATGTCTCTCTACTGAAGATGCCTCAGTCCTCTTCCCTCTGTGGGGCACAAACTGCCCTCATGGGGTCACGGCTTCCCTGGAACAAGGGGGCAGTGAGCAGCACACAAATTCTCCAGGGACCCCAGAGGTTATCAGTGCCCTGGGCATCTCTGGGTGCTGCCATGACCAGCTTGGCCACCACCAGCTCCAGAGGCACAGTGCTGGGGAACACCAGGTCCCAAAACAGTGCCCCAGGACAGGGTGTCTAGGAATCCAGACAGCCACAGGCTGCCCTAAACACTGGAGCCCTGGAAAAGGAGAGACTATCTCCCACCCCGATGGGCACAGGGAAGGGCAGAGGGTCCATGGACTTCAGCACCTTCTACCCTTTGTCTCAGGAGCATCTTGCAAAGAAACTCCCAACAGATCCCGATGACCACGCTGGTACCCACTGGCCCTGGGCTGTGGGACAAGGGACCCGGTACTTACCCCTGCACAGCTGCACCCAGAGGAGCAGCCACAGCATCTGAGGGGACAGGAGTCCCTCTCTGCCCATCCTGAGCCTCCTGCCCTGCCAGCACATCCTTGCTGCGCCACGCTCCCCGCCACAGCTCCTGCGGACTCAGGGAACAACGACGATGGGAGGGCAATATATCACTGCCGATGCCAGCGCAGCTACAGGAGAAGCCAATCAACGCAGCAGCACCTTTTTAGACATTATCGGGAGCTATCTCCCCTCCGACGCAGCTCAGCCCTCCAATGAACTTCTCCAGCGCCATTCATGACCATATATGAGGGACGGCTCCGCTGCAGGTGTCATGTCACTGTGGTGGGAGGCTGTCACAGGACAGGGCCGGTTGTAGTGGAGGAAATGGGTCTTTCGCTCCTTGAACCCCACTGTGTGGACCAGGAGCACTGAGCATCTCCTATGCCGGGCACATCCAAGAGCCCAAGCAGCGAGTGTCCAGCCATCCCCATACCATGGGAAGCACAGTGCTGGGACTGTGCTGGGGGCTGAGTCAGGATGGGAACAGCCCCAGCCCCTGATACTACACCCTGCTGTGCTGGGAGCAGCAGGTGGGAAAGGGCCTTAGTCCAGGCCACAGCCCCATCCAGGAGCACTCACCCATCCCTCCCTGGAGAGCCCCATGGAATCACAGAATCATAGAATCGCAGAATGGTTAGGGTTGGAAGGGAACTCAAAGATCATCCAGTTCCAACCCCCCTGCCATGGGCAGGGACACCCTCCACTACACCAGGTTGCCCAAAGCCTCATCCAACCTGGCCTTGAACACTTCCAGGGATGGGGCAGCCACAACTTCTCTGGGCAACCTGTGCCAGTGCCTCACCACCCTCAATGTAAAGAATTTTTTCCTTAGATCTAATCTAAATCTCCCCTCTTTCAGTTTAAAGCCATTGGCCCTTGTCCTATCCCTACATGCCCTTGTAAAAAGTCCCTCTCCAGCTTCCCTGTAGGCCCCCTTTAGGTACTGGAGATCTGCTATAAGATCACCCCGGAGCCTTCTCTTCTCCAGGCTGAGCCAGAGCTGGGACACGTCCCTGCCCTGGCAGCAGACATGCAGCCCAGGGGCTCAGACATCCCCCTGACTCTCGGGCTGTCACCGAGGGGCCGTTATTCCCCACAGGCACATCGGGAGCTGCAGCCTGCAGGTGCACAAACCACAGCCCACGTGGCCTCGCAGCGCTCGCCGCGCTCCCCCCGCCATGCCCGGGCAGGAAGTCTGTGGTTTCCTCCTGGCGCTACGCATAGGCGCATCCCCGCCGCGGCCCCGAGCCGCCCCCACCCCAACTGCTCCAGCTGGGGCTGCTCCCTTGGCCTCACGGACACGAGGCCGGGCAGCTCTCGTCCTCCATGATGTCCCTGTGACAGCACGTGGCTGCTCTGCACCGAGCCCCAGAGCCATGGGGTGCTGTCGGCGATGTGACCTCATGCCCTCCTACTGTCGGCGCGGTGTGCCCATGTGCTGTGTCGGCGGTGACCTCGCATCCCCCCTGCTGCCCTCGCTGCGTGTGCACGGGCTGCACTGCCACATGTGTGTGCGCAGCATATGGACTTCTGCTGACAATGGTTCTTCCAAAAAGCCGTATTTGGGCATGGTTGAAATATGATTTTGGTGGGGCGATGCCCCAAGAGGCCCAGGGCCGGCGGGTGCGAGGGGTGACGCGCGGCCAGGGAACGGGTCGCTGTGGTGTCAGAGCTCAGTGTTTGTGCCCGACGTAAGAGCTGCTCCCGCCTCTGCCTGCTTCCAGTCTGCACAGCCCTTCTCCAGACAGCCCCTGTGGGACCCTCCCGGGTCTGGTGTGAAAATCTTCACAGCCGTGCTGAGGTCCCCCCCTGAGCAGGGGTGACACACAGCCTTTTCCATGTGCCTCCTCACCTGGCCGTGGGCTCCCTGCTTGGCAGCACCTGGAGCCCTCCTCCGTTTCCTCCCCATCCCTGGACCTGGTGGTGGCACCCAGTGGTGCCTCGAGCTGTGAACTCCCTCATCTCCAGCAGGACAAACCAGGAGCTCAAGGATGCAATTAGGAAAGGGCCTACCTGGAAGTTTTTGCCATAGTCATAAACTCTCCATCTCCCTCCACAAATGACTCCCAGGACATTCCATCCAAAACTGGTGCTTTGGTGTGTTCTCCTTATTGCTACCATTATCTTTAGCATGAACTTTGACATTGATACTCATGGTTCTTGTGTTCCCAGAGAAACGTTTGAACTTGTCTCACTCCTTCAGAGTCATGAACCTGCTCTGTCTCACTTGGAGCCTGTGCAAAGCTGTGTCTAAAACTGGGGTGCAGCTGGGTCCCCCATAGCATCTCTGTCATAAAGCAGCATCTCCCCAGTGCACTGGGGAGATGAGCAGCCGTCATCCCCATCCAGATGGAGCTGCTTCCCAGCCTGACCACTGAGGCCAATGTGGAGTCCCCCTGTGACCCCAGGCACCACAGCCAGATCGCTCTGCAGAGCAGCACCAGCAGATCCAGGCCCTGCGGGGATAATGGAGAGGGGCTCGCAAACGGCCAGGTAGATCAGAGAGGGGTGAGGGAAGGATCAGAACAGAGATGAGCGGGGTTGCAAATCGCCTCAGAGAGAAAAATGCCAGGACCCAGCTGATCCAAGACAATGCCCAGACTGTGGTACTCTAAAGCATGCTCATAGTGCAGAGCAAGAAGTCCTTGCTGTCCTGTTGCTCCACCAGGCCTGGGAAGTGGATGAAGAAGGGTCATCTTAGTGCATCTCTTAGTGCCATCGTCACTCCTGAAGGATGGAGTCCAAAGGGAAGCTGGGATCCTGCATCAGGGCTGGCACTGGAGGAAGCCTGACTCAGCAGCCGTATGAGTTTGCTGCTGGCCTTCAGTCCCTGTGCCCAGCACATGTCTTTG
Source organism: Tauraco erythrolophus (assembly GCF_009769465.1). Taxonomy (NCBI): domain Eukaryota; kingdom Metazoa; phylum Chordata; class Aves; order Musophagiformes; family Musophagidae; genus Tauraco; species Tauraco erythrolophus. The sequence continues at coordinate 41,906,532 of NC_141473.1, forward strand.
AGGCAGCCTCTTCCACCCCGTGCGTCAGCCCTTATACCACATTCACCCGCAGTCCTAGTTCCCCATCCCAGCCGTTTCCAGCCCTGGTCAGTCACCATGGACTAGGTGAGGGCTGATCTTCGGAATACGACCAGCTCCGTCCTCTTGCTAGACTCACTGTCTGCATCATTGTTCATGCTGTGTGCGTAAGGGTCTTCTTCAGGAGGTGGGTAGCTTCAGTGATGGGGGGGTTTCCTATTAAAATGAGCAAAGTTCAGCTAGTGGACAAAACATTTGCAGCTAGTTAAAGATTGACATGACCAAATTGCCAAGATTCTGGTAGAACGGGATGAGGCTCCTCATTTCTTAAATTTAAATGCTCAGCCAGGTGTTTATGACCTGACTTTATCATAAATCTGGTAACCTAGTGACATATCTCACATCACTGGGGTGAGCAGCCACTGGCACTGCCTGCTGAGACCCCCAGACCCGCTTCTGAGCCCCAGCGCCATGCACCACAGCTCTCAGTACCTCCCCTCCAATGCCACCATCCTCCTTCAGGAGCACCATCAAATGCATTACTCCCTGACCAGGTATGCAGAGGCGCTGCTGGGGGTCCTCTCTGCTCACCTCTTGTGCCTCCAACTCTGCGCCGGTGTCAGCCCACAGGCACTGCTACAGTTCCTCTGTGCTGAGTGTTTGGTGTCTCGACGTGGCCTTCTCTGAGCCTATGCAGGGAGCCCCAGTGGGTGTCTCTGCTTACAGCTGGCCACCACATCCTGGCTGCAGTCACAGTGTTGTCCCAAAACTTGGGGTTTGTTCACCTGGTGTGCAATATGCCAATCCACACTCTGAGTGGGGGCATTTCCTTTTATTACATATACACGTATATAGGGGTGCCTGTCCCAAGACAGCACACGGAAGATCCAAATCAACAGTTATTTACACACGAAACGTTAACATATTCGTCTTTCTAATACATATACCTTGTTATTCTGTTAAATGATTAGTTAAGATTTCTCTGTCTAGAATGCAAATCAGAACACACGCTCAGTTTCCTACTTCTATTGCTCTCTTTTGAGTAGGTGGTGTCGTGGTTTATAATAAAAGAACTGAGGGTCGAGACAAGAACAGAGAGGGAGCACCCACCAACCATGGTCCCGGGCAAAACAGACTCGGCTTTCTTAAAGCAAAACAATTTATTAACAGTTGCTTAAAAAGGACAAAGGGAAACAAAGCTGGTTACTTGAGAGGATAAAGAGAAAACAAGGCCAGATCTTAAAAACAACACCTCCCCATCCCCCTTTTCTTTTGTTCCTGGCTCTACCTCCTCCCACCAGTGGCGCAGGGGGACAGGGATTGAGGAGTGCAGGTCAGTTCATCCATGTTGTTACTGCAGCTCCTTTCTTAAAGGAGGAGGAGTCCTTACACCATTTTCCCTTGCTCCAGTGGATCCCATACTTACACCGTTTTCCCATACTCCAGTGGTCCTCTTTTAGGGTGAGTGTATCTGTAGGATATGGTTTTGCATACATTATTTCAAAGGGACCTACTCTTTCCCTAATTCTGGGAGTTATTCTGACTCTCCATAGGGCTAAAGGTAGGGCTTCTACCTATTTAAGGTGAGCTTCTTGACATAATTTTGAAATTTGCCTCTTAAGAGTCTGATTCATTCATTTCACTTTTCCACTGGATTGACGTCTCCGTGGGGTGTAGAGATCCTACTTTATCTTCAGAAGTTTTGATACTCCCTGAATCCCTTCTACTATGAAATGAGGTCCATTGTCAGAAGATATTCCTTCAAGAATACCAAATCTTGGGATTATTTCCTTTAACATTACCTAAATTACTTCTCTTGCCTTATTGCTGCAACAGGGGAAAGCTTCAGGCCAACCAGAAAAGGTGTTTATAAGAACTAATAAATATTTATGCTGGTTACATCTAGGTAACTCTGATAAAACTATTTGCCAGTATTCTCCGGGAGTTATTCCTTGTTTTACATTTCCCTCTATTGCCTTCTTTTCCACCTTTGGATTATTAGCACAGTATATTGGACATTTGGTACAGCACTATGTCTCATAGCGATTTCATAATTTCATTTCTGCATTTAACAGGAGTTCCTTGTGAGTTTAGAAGTCCTCCTTCTTTCCAAATAGCCCCATGAACATGGGCAGCTCCAAAAGCATATTTAGAATCTGTAACAACGTTGACTCTTTTTTAAGCACTTTCTAAGGCTCGAGTTAAAGCAATTAACTTCGCCTTTTAGGCAGAAGTATTACACATGGTCAAGGTTCAACTTCTAAAACCCGATCTCTAATCACTGTTGCATATCCAGCACATCGTTTTCCTTCAGACATGAAGCTGCCTCCATCTGTATATCATTCTAAATCAAAATCAGAAAGAGAAGTATTCTGTAAATCCTTTTGGCCAGAATAAACTTGTTCGATTGTTGCCAAACAGTCATGTTGTAATTCTCTTTGTTCTGAGATCAGCAGCAGAGTTGCAGGATTTAAAGTGACAGATATCAAAAGGGTGACATCATCGTGCTCCAACAGAACAGCCTGGTATTTAGCCAACGTGCTAGCAGAAATCCAGTGATGTCTCTGGTTTTCTCAGAGAGAGATGGCAGCATGAGGTATCAGCACAGTTACACTGTTTAGAGAAATACCCCACAGGTCTCTTCCAGCTTCCCAAGATTTGGGTTAGGACTCCTAAAGCCACTTGTTGTCTCTCATGCACATATAGCTGAAAGGGCTTTTCCAAATTTGGAAGTCTTAATGCAGGAGCTTCCATAAGTCTTTTCTTGATTTCATCAAACCTTTTTGGCACTCAACAGTCTATTCCAACAGTTTTTCTGGACCCTTGGTGGCAGCACATAGTGGATTAACAATCAGTCCAAAATCAGGGATCCACAACTGACACCATCCAGCCATATCCGCAAATTCTCTCAGCTGTTTTTTTGGTGTGGGTACAGAAATTCTGCAAATTGACTCCTTCTGTTCTGCACTCAATTTCCTCTGGCCTTGCATGGTTTCAAATCCCAGCTATTGGATTCTGTCTTTTGCTATTTGGGCCTTTTTCTTGGAAACACAATATCCTGCAAGTCCTAGAAAGTTTAACAAACTTATTGTAGCTTCTCGACGTTCACTGATGTTACTTGAGTCAATTAATAAGTCATCAACATACTGCAACCAGGTTATGTGACCATTATTATTGTGCCATTGTTCCAATTCTTTTGCCAATACATGATTAAATAACGTTGGGCTATTTTGAACCCTTGTGGTAGTACAGTCCAACATTGTTGGCTCTTTGGTCCCAAAGTGGTCAGACTTTCTCGTTTGAAAGCGAAGATGAGCTGACTCTGTTCATCCGCTGAAATGCAAAAGAAAGCACCTTTTAAGTCTGAAACTGTAAAATACATATTATTTTCAGGGATGGAAGCAAGTTAAGTCTATGGATTTGGCACCACAGGGTGGACATCGAGTGTTCGAGTGTCGATTTCCTGCAAGTCCTGCACAAACCTGTATTTTTTTGACGGTTAGGCTTTCTTACTGGCAAAATGGGGGTAGTAAATTCTGATTGACGCTCTCATAATTGTCCATATTCTAAAAAAAGAACTAATGAGTGGTTCCAGTCCCTTTCACACCTTGAATTTGATAAGATATTGTTGGGTTTTTTTCTTACCAGTCGGGCTCAATTTTGATTGGAGCAATTCTTTGTTTGTTCGTCCCAGTTTCCCTGACGCCCACACCAGGGGTATCACTACATTCGATCCTTCTTCAGAAATGTCTGCATCTTCATCCTTTTGCACCTTGAATCAGCAAATACACCTGGGCTTTTCAGGTGTTTCGTTGGGCAATGTGTAACTGTATCAAATATTCAGAAAAAGTTATTTGTGCATTTAGTTTACATGACCAATCTCGTCCCAACAATGGCAAGGGGCACTCTGGCATATAGAGAAATGAATGAGTTACTGTAGTATTTCCAAGAGTACACTCCATTGGTGGTAAAAATAATCTTAGAGTTCTTTTCCTGGTGGCACCAATTACACTAGTCTCAATTTTACTTAAGGTCCTTTACAGTCAGTAAGTACCCAATGAGTTAAAGTTACCATAATACAAGGTTAGGTGTGATATCAGTCGCTTAGATAAGATCTGCTGTTCATAGAAGTTATCTCTGCCTCGAGGAGCAAACTTGAGAGGTTGTGGCTGCCCCATCCCTGGCAGTGTTCAAGGCCAGGTTGGATGAGGCTTTGGGCAACCTGGTGTAGTGGAGGGTGTCCCTGTCCATGGCAGGGGGGTTGGAACTGGATGATCTTTAAAGTCCCTTCCAACCCGAACCATTCTATGATTCTATGATTCTATGATTCCCAGGTCCAAAGGAGGTCACCACCATGCAGCCATGCTGTCCAGCAGGGAGAGCTCAAAGAAAGCTCACTTGGACTGTCCTATGTACCAGCTAAAGCAGTTGTCTCATAGTCAAGTCACACGAGATGGAAAGATGTGCATGAGACTCCTTGTACCCACAACTTCCTTTGTTCCTTGATAAATGAATTTTGAAAAGGCACCTGTTATTTGTGTGTTAATTGCATGATTGGCGTTAAAAAGCCTATATGCATCAATGCTCATGGCGTCACTCTGCTCCTTTGTGGCTTTTCAGAGAACAAATTGAAACTAGAAAAGTTTTTGGGCAAGATGCAGCTCAGGCCTTTACGTCCTTTGGAGCCTCTATCACACTATCACTGGTTTGGTTAAGGGGTCAAGTACATCCATTGCAGGTGCACTCTGTCTTCTTAGTGGGGTTGTGTGAATGGCAGTGAACTTCAAGCTGGAATCTCTGGAGAGGAGGATACAAGGTCTGTGTTCCAGAAACTGGAGCAGGGCTGCAAACATCCTGGATGCCAATGCCTGCCTGCATGCAATGGGGAGACCATGAGGAAGTGGGTCGAGGTGCTGGACAGAATGAGTGCCGAAGGCAGACCTGGGTCTTCTCCTGAGGGACTGGACAAGGTTGACTGGTTTCCTCCTTCCCAATGGCAGCACAAGCCAGGTTTCATAACAGAAGGCAACACCAGGGCTGACATGCCAGCTAACCCTGCGTGGGCAGCGCCCCAGCCTGACAAAATCGCACAAGCCAAGGCATCGCACAGTTTCTTCCATCAAAGTGCACATACCCTGCAGAAGCAGTTCCACTTGACGCCCACTGAGGCTCGGGACATTGTCAGCGCTTGCGCTGGCTGTCATGGACTCGCTGCACCTCTGCCATCGGGGGTGAACCCCAGGGGCCTAAAGGCCCTGCAGCTTTGGCAGGCGGATGTAACGCATCTTCCTGAGTTGGCAGGTTTAAGTACGTGCACGTGTCTATTGACACTTTCTCCTCAGCTCTGTGGGCGTCTGCTCATACTGGGGAGAAAGGTCGCCATGTCATTGCCCATTGCAAACTCGCCTTCGCCACCTTGGCCGTGCCTTTTTCTGTGAAAACCGACAATGGCCCGGCCTACGTCTCACAGAAGACGCGGCAGTTTTTACACCTATGGGGAGTAAATCATACCTTGGGTATTCCGCATTCTCCTACTGGCCAAGCCATTGTTGAATGCGCTCATGGAACTTTGAAGCGTGTTTTAGAGAAACAAAAAGGGGGAATGCATGGAGAAACCCCGCAGAGTCACCTAGAAAAAGCGTTATATACAATTAATCATCTTACAGTGCCACCAAATTCAAATAATCCCGTTATTTTGAATCATTTTCTTTCATTGCAGTCTTCAGGCGAGATGCACCTGCCCTGAGCGAAAGTCTGGGTACGGGACCTACTCACTAAGACGTGGGAAGGCCCATATGAGCTTATTGCTTGGGGTCGTGGGTGTGCTTGCGTTTCCACAGATACTGGGCTACGATGGCTGCCTGCAAGATGCGTTCGCCCTGACCTGTGGCACCAGAAGGAGAACAGGCAACCACCAAGGCAACTTTCAAATGATGGCCAGAATGCGGATCATCAGTTGCATAATCCTTCTGATGGAAATAATGACAGAGATGTTGACCATCAGCCTGGTCCTTCTACGAGTAAAGACTGAACTTAAGTTTCTTTCGGAGTCAGAAGGGTCGAGCCCTTCAGGCTACTTAGAATTAATGACTGGACGTATAACTGGGTTTGCTACATGTGTATCTCCCATGGCATTGCTGGAGAATCTCTCTGCCTGCTTTAAATTAGTCTTAAACAAAAAGGGGGAATTGTGGAGAAATCTTTTGGCTGCTGCAGCATCCTGTGAAAGTTCTCTCCCCATGCAGGCTGGCTGAGAAACACCTGTAGCTTGTTACACTGGGAAGGTTGTTTTGAAACAGGTGCTGTAGCATTCAGCCCATCGCTCTGGGAGGTGGATGGTCAAGTGACCAATAGCCTTGACTCATCTTGTGAACCACGTCATTTGTAATAAAATAAGGTGGGGCATTTCCTCCTAGAAGGTGGGGTGTTTCCTCCTAAAAGCAGGGCATTTCCCTCCTGAGTGCTGGAGGTGCATGGGCCTGCTTTGGAGCTGTAGCCTGAAGCCTTCTTGTTGTGGCAGACAAATTCATAGATTCATAGATTCATAGATTTCTAGGTTGGAAAAGACCTTAGAGATCATCGAGTCCAACCATCCCTAATCCCCATTAAACCATATCCTCAAGTAGCTCATCCACCCTATTCTTAAACACATCCAGGGATGGGGACTCAACCACTTCCCTGGGCAGCTTATTCCAGTGGCTGACAACCCTTTCAGAGAAGAAATACTTCCTAACATCCAACCTGAATCTCCCCTGACTAAGCTTATGCCCATTTCCTCTTGTTCTATCTCCCATCACTAATGTAAAGAGCCCTTCCCCTAACTCCCCACCATCTTTTCTCAAGTATTTATAGGCCGTAATCAGGTCTCCCCTCAGCCTCCTCTTCTCCAGGCTAAACAGCCCCAACTCCCTCAGCCGCTCCTCATAAGTTTTATTTTCCAGCCCCTTGACCAGTTTAGTCGCCCTTCTTTGGACCCGCTCCAGGAGCTCAATATCTCTCTTAAAGCGAGGGGCCCAAAACTGGACACAATATTCCAGGTGCGGCCTCACCAGTGCCGAGTACAGGGGCAGGATCACTTCCCTGCTCCTGCTGGTCACACTATTCTTGATACATGCCAGTATCCCATTGGCCTTTTTGGCCACCTGGGCACACTGCTGGCTCATATCAAGCTGGTAGTCAACCAACACCCCCAGGTCCTTTTCCGCCAGGCAGCTCTCCAGCCACTCTTCCCCGAGCCTATAGCGATGCTTGGGGTTTTTATACCCCAAGTGAAGGACTCTGCACTTGGCCTTATTAAAGCTCATGCCATTGGCCTCAGCCCAACGATCCAGTCTGTTCAAATCCCTCTGAAGGGCCTCCCTACCCTCGAGCAGATCGACACAGCCTCCCAGCTTGGTGTCGTCCGCAAATTTACTGAGGGTACATTCAATCCCCTCATCCAGGTCATTGATAAAGATGTTAAACAGAACTGGACCCAGCACTGAGCCCTGGGGAACCCCACTGGTGACCGGCCTCCAGCCGGATTTAGCCCCATTTACCACCACTCTTTGGGCCCAGCCATCCAGCCAGTTTTTAACCCAAAGGAGGGTGTGCCTATCCAGGCCAGCAGTTACCAGTTTCTCCACCAGAACACTATGAGAAACTGTATCAAAGGCTTTACTGAGGTCCAGGAAAACTACATCCACAGCCCTTCCCTCGTCAACCAGGCGGGTCACCCTGTCATAGAAGGTGATCAGGTTCGATTGGCAAATTTCAATTCAAGGAAAACCAGGAGATTACTCTGACATTGTAAACACCTCTCCTTTAGGCGTCCAACATTATAACAACAAGACAGAGAACATGGAAGTAACTCCACAGAAGCTGCTTTCACAGTTGACATCTCTCGACACCATCTTTTAAGATTCTGTGCTTCTGCCTCACAGAAAGCTTCACGGAATGTATCGAGACTTCCATAGGGATTAGACCTCCTAGCTACCAGCTATCATTTTAATTAATCTCTCATCACCCTCTCAGACCTGCTCTGCTGAGGAACCTCTTCGCCCACAGGGCCATGATTCCTCAGGGAACGTACCAAAGGGCTTAGAATGCTTTTACATGAAAGGGGAAGGAAAATCAGAGACTACTTCAGCCTGGAGAGAGTTCCCCAGAACAAAGGGCATTACCAGCTGACTCCAAAAGGCTTTGCAACAGCCGTGAAAGGAGACATGAGAGACTGGTTTAGGGGTAGTGGGAGGAGAGGGAAGGAGATGATGCTTCACGCAAAGTCTACTGGGCTTCCGTTTCCCTCCCATAATGCTCCCAGCACATCGTAGATTAATGTAAGTGCTTTGTCACGTTTCACCTCTGTTTTCCTTGCTGTCTGCCTGCCTTCTTACTTGCTATCCTGTCTTTGATATTCCTCCTTATCCTGTGATATTCCCAGGACACGAGACTTGTGCCAGGGTCTCTACCCCTTCCTTTGATTTTGTCTTGTTGGCTTCTCTCAGCTCAGCTGCACAGAGCGGGATGGTTCTGAGGGCTTTAGGTTTGTGCAAGTTTTGTGAGCAAAACGAGCAGGACAGAAAGGAGGTGGCTGCATAGGGGAAGGCTGTCTGGAAAGAAGCACTGCTCCAAGAATTCAAACTTTTCAAAACCTCAGGTAATAAATTCAGGACCAACTCCTTACCAAACTAAGCTTCGTTTGTACAGCGTTCACAGGAAAGGAAAGAAAAAACCCCAAACACAAACATCAAATGAGAGCAAAGGCTTAACTCTCTATTCATTATAGTTTCTTTATTTATTTGCTTTAAAAGGTAATTTTTTCCCCCCAACTGAATGAATTTCCCTTCTCCCCCAAAGTACTTGTACAAAGTACAACAAGAAAGTTGTCAGTGACTGAGGAGGAATCTGCTCATAAAGCTTTCTGTTCTACCTGCTCAAATTCTGTTCACGTGTGGATGGAAAGACACTCCTGAAAACAGAAGAGTTTTCAGCACAGCAGGTTTGTCTTTTCCCTGTTTGGCTCTGGTTTTCCTTGAAAACGAAACTATTTCAGAGAATAAAAGGTCCCTCTGCTCTAACTGTCCTGCTTCCGTTTACTTCCCACACGTCTCCTCGTTTGTCACCATCTTCATGCCGCCTTCTCTCTGTTTCTCTCCTAACCAAAAGATTAAAGCCAGTTTGCTGAGGTGTTTTATCTTTCAGTAGAACACATTGTAGTTCATCCTGAAAGAAATGTTTCAATGGACTAGAGTAAGACATTCCGAGAAATGACCATTTTTTCTCTGTTGACCATGAAGGGACTCTGGGGTAAAGAGCTCAAATACAATAACTTACGTGTTGTTTATAGCGGATTCCTACTCTAACCCCCACACTAAGTTTGCTCCTTGTGCATAAAATGGTATCCTCTTGCTCTAGGTTGATTCTCCTCTCCTCTGTTTGGTTTTCCTTCCAGACTTTGTGTGTCTTCTCCTTCTGTATTCTTTTGCTCTGTCTCATCATCTTTTAACCTCGTGAAGCGTTGTTTCCTCCACTGACCCTCTGCCCTTACTCACTGCAGCTCGGATGCAGAAATGTTGAACCACACGACGGTCACAGAGTTCCTTCTCTTGGGCTTCTCCTCCCTCCACCATCAGGAGCACCTCATGGCAATCGCTCTCCTCATTTTGTACCTGGTGATCTTAGGGGGAAACCTGCTGGTCATTTCCCTCGTTCTTGCTGAAAGAGACCTCTACAGGCCCATGTACTTTTTCATCTGTAACCTCTCCTGTTTGGAGATCTTCGTCACGACATCCATCATACCCAAAGCTATAGGAAACTTGCTGATGGGCAGCAAAGCCATTTCCTACCCAGGCTGCTTAACTCAGTGCTACTTCTACTCCCTTCCGGGCTGCATTGAGTTTGTCCTTTTTGCTGTCATGTCCTATGACCGTTATGTGGCCATATGCCACCCTCTTCAGTACCCCATGCTCATGAGCAGTCGACTTTGCCTTCAGCTACTGTTGGGCTCGTGGGCTGCAGGCTTCTTGGCCACTGTTGTCCCCACTGTCCTGACTGTCAGGATGCCCTTCTGTAGCGCCAATCGCATTGACCACTTCTTCTGTGACAGCGTGCTTTTGACCAAGTTGTCCTGTGCAGAAACACAGACTGTTGAGCTGATCAACTTTGTGGTCTCGTCCATCATCCTCCTGGGTTCACTAAGCATGACAGCAGTGTCCTACCTTTACATCATTAACACCATATTGAGGTTGCCCTCAGCTTCCTCAAGACACAAGACATTCTCTACCTGCTCCTCTCACTTCACCATGGTCATCTTGGGCTACGGTAGTTGCATTTTCGTCTATGTCCAGCCTTCAAGTCACCACGTTTCCTATAACAAGGCTGTGGCCCTTCTAAACACAGTGGTCACTCCTTTGATGAATCCCTTTATTTTCAGCCTGAGGAACCAGCTGATGAAAGATGCTCTCAAGGCACGTTTGAAGAGGAGTGTGATAGTCTTCAGGAAACACTTTTCAACCTGAGAAGAGATTTCAAAAGTGAATTTTGAAAGGGGAGAGGGCTGGGGAGGGCAAACACATCATTCTGATGCATTTCTGGAAATGAGGCCTTTCTTTCTTAACAGTGTAAAGTTTCCTGAAATGAATATCGCATCGGGTTCTTTCCTGCAACAGATCACCATATGAAGACCTTACCAAGGAATGCCTTTCCAACGGTCTAAAAGGACTTTACAAACCCTGGTGAATACCACAATGGCATTTTCTAAGTGTGGAAACAGAGACAGAAAGCAATAAGCAGAGGACTTCATTCCTCTATGACACATCCAATTCTCAAGAAACTCCACCCTCCTCCAGGTCTGAGGAAACCTCTCCTTGCTCCTAAATCTGGTTTCCTGATTATTTGGGTGGCAGATCTCTTAGTCTTCAGCTGATCTGGCAAATTCAGTGGAATTAGCATATTCAAACAGATTTTTATAACGTTACTATCTAAAAAGATGAGTTCATTGTTTGGTCTCCTTTGGTAATGGGGAGCAACCAGCACTCCAGAGGGTGATATCACCTCTTCCCATAGTGGTCTTCAGGAGAACTGTACTCACCACAGCCTTGGCAGCTTAATTTTGCACGATGTAATGCCAGGTGCACTGAACCACATGCTGGGCAACGGGTGGTAGTCTGCACAGGTGAGGGACTCTTGCTCAGTGGGGCCATCCTTTGAAGACATGAGGATTACAACTGTACCTTAAAGTCTCTCCAGAAATAAATAGAAACATCTCCTCTTCTCTAATCACAGTGTTGCCATTTTGTAATTTCCCTGGAATACTTTCCACACATGGTTTGCATGAAAAATATGCTCTTTCAGGAAAGGGAATCAAAAGCAGGATTTGCTCACTCATTTAATTGAAAATATGAAATTGTCACTTGATATAAGACCTTTTTTTGCCTTTGATCTGAGAGTGTTTTCTTGCATTTTTTAAATATCTTCCCTCCCAAGCCATGGAAACACTGAAAATAGAGATCATTACATCAAACTGACACACACGTTAGTAATACAGAAAACTGACATGAATGAGTGTGGTCTTAAATGCCTCAGTTAGTGGGGTGAATCCTGTCCCATCCAAGCTGGCAAAGAGTGCCACCAGTGCCACCAATGCTTCTTCTCCAAAGAGACTTTGGAATCACAGGTGGTGATTTAGCTTAGCTGTCTTATGCATTGTATTGCAATAAATCACATTATCCTGGAATGGTTTGGGTTGGAAGGGACCTTTAAGATCATCTAGTTCCAACCCCCCTGCCATGGGCATGGGCACCTTCCACTAGATCAGGTTGCTCAAAGCGTTATCCAACCTGGCCTTGAACACTTCCAGGGATGGTGCAACCACAACTGCTCTGGGAAGCCTGTTCCATTGTTTCACCACCCTCATTGTAAAAAATTTCTTCCTGATCATAGAATCATAGAATGGCATAGGCTGGAAGGGACCTCAGAGATCATCTAATCCAACCTCCCTGTCATGGGCAGGGACGCCTCTCAACTAGACCAGGCTACTCAAGGCTCCGTCCAACCTGGCCTTGAACACCTCCAGGGAGGGGGCATCCACAACCTCTCTGGGCAATTTATTCCAAAGTCTTACCACCCTCGTACTGAAGAATTCCTTCCTAAGATCCAATCTAAATCTGTTCTCCTTCAACTTAAACCCATTTCCCCTTGTCCTATCAGTGGACACTCTTGTAACAAGTCCCTCCCCAGCCTTCCTGTAAGTTCCCTTCAGGTATTGGAAGGCAGCTATTAGGTCCCCCCAAAGTCTTCTCTTCTCAAGGCTGAACAATCCCAGCTCCCACAACCTGTCCTCGTAGCAGAGGTGCTCCAGCCCCTGGATCATCTTTGTGGCCCTCGTCTGAACACGCTCCAACAGATCTATGTCTCTCTTATGGTGGGGACACCGGAACTGGACGCAGTATTGGAGGTGGGGTCTCACAAGAGCAGAGTAGAGGGGAGAATCACCTCTCTTGACCTGCTGACCACGCTTCTCTTGATACATCCCAGGATGCAGTTGGCCTTCTGGGCCGCATGAGCGCACTGCCGGCTCATGTTGAGCTTCTCATCTATAAACGCCCCCAAATCCTTCTCTTCAGGGCTACTCTCAACCCACTCTGTGCCCAGTTTGTATTTGTGCCTAGGATTGGCCTGAGCCAGGTGAAGGACCTTGCATTTTGACTTGTTGAAGCTCATGCGGTTTGCACTGGCCCAATTCTCAAGCCTATCAAGGTCCCTCTGGATGGCATCTCTTCCCTCAAGTGAGTCCACGGCACCACACAACTTGGTGTCATCAGCAAACTTACTGAGGGTGCACTCAATGCCGTCATCCATGTCACTGACAAAGATGCTGAACAGCACTGGACCCAGAACAGACCCCTGAGGGACACCGCTTGACACTGGTCTCCATGTAGACATCGAGCCATTGACCACAACTCTTTGAGTGCGACCATCCAGCCAGTTCTTTATCCACTGAGTGGTCCATCTGTCAAATCCATGTCTCTCCATTTTAGAGACAAGGATGTCATGTGGGACAGTGTCAAACGCCTTGCACAAGTCCAGGAAAATGACATCCGTTGCTTTACCCACGTCAACCAGCGCTGTAGCTTTGTCATAGAAGGCCACTAAATTAGTCAGGCACGACTTGCCCCTAGTGAAGCCATGTTGGCTGTCACCAACCACTTGGTTATTTTTTATGTGCCTTAGTACAGCTACCAGGAGAATCTGTTCCATGATTTTACCTGGCACAGAGTTAAGGCTGACTGGTCTGTAGTTTCCTGGGTTGTCCTCGGTCCCTTTTTTAAAGATGGGGGTTATGCTCGCCCTTTTCCAATCTGTAGGAACCTCACCAGACTGCCAGGACTTCTCAAATATGATGGCTAGTGGCCTAGCAACTTCAGCCGCCAGTTCCTTCAGGACTCGTGGATGTATATCATCAGGTCCCGTGGACTTGTGCACCTAGTTCTCTAGGTGTTCCCGGACCTGATCTACTCCTACCCTGGTGGTTCTTCACTCTCTCAGACCCAGCCAGCATCCTCTGTGATTTGGGTGGTGTGGTTCGAGTGGTTGCCAGTGAAGACTGAGGCAAAAAAGTTGTTGAAAATTTCAGCCTTCTCCATGTCCTCAGCAAACAGGTCACCCGGATCTTTCCGGAACGATTCGAGTCGTGTGCCATAGGGAAACCTCAGTCTCACTCTTCTCCTTCTGCTCTATTTACTAGATCACCACTGACTGCCTTGGCAGTTGCTTCATGTTCAACCCCACATTGCTTTACAGAGTTCGGGGTATCTCCTCAATTGCATGTTCAAACCCAGGCCCTCAGAGCTACATGAGATTGCAGAGCTTGCAGGAATGGCAGAGGACTTACAGGAAAGCAATTCCCACTCAGAGCACGTGTGTGACAGACACCCAGACAGCATTGCAGGGAGGGTGATTTGCTGCCTGTGGCCATTGACTGTTGCCATCAGTCAGAGGCATCAGTCCTCAGACACCATCAAAGAGGCAGGGCTGTCCCTCCTCTACCCAACCGCTGCAGACATTACATGGACATGAAGTACATCACGCTGAGGCCTTTACTCACTTCCTTTATGACACAGTCAAGGAACACACCAATCGTTTTCACAATGTGCCTGGATTCATCTTGTCTGCAAGGACAGCATCCATCAAGCACGGTTGAAACTGGAAAGGGAATGCAATGGGAGTCAAGATGAGCTGTTGCTACGTCAGGAACTGTTAAAGAAGAAATAGAATGTGGGAACAATGCTGTAAGAGGAGGTGTAGATAGATCTATGCCCTCATTGCCTGAGCAGCAGTGTCTCCCAGGCCTTTGAGCTTTGAGGCAGGACTCTGGAAATGAACTGCTAGCAGTGGATGGGGATCGAACCAGAAGTTGATTTAGCAAATTACATCCTTCCCAGTCCATGGCATCGGCGAGGTTACATCCAAGGGTCCTGGTCAGCAAGCTCAGCTTATGTGGATGACTGAGCAGAGCCACCCCCAGTGGTAAGAATTCCTCATCTGCCAGGCTGAGGCATCCACCCAAGATTGAAACATCTGATTGACACGGGAAGGAAATTCCTTCCCGTTGTATTCTCAGGACCATCTTTTACCTCCTCCTCTACCTGCAGACATCCACTGCTTTCCCTTTCTGGGCTCAGATACAGCTGTAAGGATTTGCTAACACCATCAGGTTGTTTCTCACTGACATCTCCCTCCCTCCCAGACCTACAACCGGCCCATCACTGCTGCTCAGGGCCACTCACTCTTCAGAAGAGGTCTTGAGCTTCCTGGATCTTCCTGGTGATTACTACAGTCTTCCTGGCTCCCTCCAGAGCTCATGGTGAGACTTTTTGGACATAACAAGGCCTTTATGACCATCTTTGATGAAATGGTTGTCTTTTTATGATGGTCTGATGTCTGTGCAGAAAGTGTAGTCACAGAAAAGCACCAAATACATATATATATCCAAAAGGATGTATGTTCCACACACTCCAGGAACCTCCTGGACTATTTACTCTCTGCTGTACAGTATTTTCAGTAGACATCTGCTAAGTTGAAGTCCCCCATAAGAACAAGGGCTAACAATTCTGAGACTTCTCCTGGCTGCTTATAGATCATTTCATTTGCCTCTTCTTCATGGTTGGATGAGCTGTAACTCATGACTCCCACCATGATACCTGTCTTGTTGGCCTCCCCCCTGATTCTTACCCATAAGCACTCAACCCTGTCATCACCATCTGTAAGCTCTAAACAATCCAAACAATCCCTAACATACAGGGATACCCCACCACCTCTCCATCCTTGTCTGTTCTTTCTGAAGGGTTTATACTCATCCACTGCAGCGCTCCACTTGTTCAAGTCATCCCACCATGTTTCTGTGATGGCAACTCGTAGTTGCCATCGTAGTTTTCCTGCTGCACAGCAGCATCCAGCTCTTCCTCTTTGTTGCCCATGCTGCGTGCATTGGTGCAGATGCAATTCAGTTGCGATATTGATCCCACCAGCTTTTTTGGGGGAGAAACCCTAATTCCTATGTGACTATTCTCAGATTCTTCCATGGTTTCTAACACACTAATAACCCTTGTGTCTTTGCAGCCGCATGGATCTCTATTCCCTGCCTCCACTGAGACAGTAGACCGAAGGACCTCGCTAGCACACAATATCTTTCAAACATTGGTGTGCCACCCCCAGGCTTATCCCTAGTGAACCTGATTTATCCCTTGCCCCCTTCAAATCTAGTTTAAAGCTCTTTCAATGAGCCCTGCTAACTCCTGGGCAAAGATCCAAATGTGTCACAGGACACATGGGAGCTCTTCTGGAGCATGAGCTAGCAGGCACATAGGCCACCTTGGGGTGGTGGAAGGCATCATCTGCTTTCAACATTGCTAGGGAGGCTGTGAAGAGACCTCTCCAGCACAGCAGCACCTCGTGTCATAGAATCATAGAATCATAGAATGGTTAGGGCTGGAAGGGACCTTCAAAGGTCATCTAGTCCAACCCCCCTGCAAGGAACAGGGATATCTCCAACTAGATCAGGTTGCTCAGGGCCTCATCCAACCGGGCCTTGAACGTCTCCAGGGATGGAGCATCCACCACCTCTCTGGGCAACCTGTTCCAGTGTTCTACAACTCTCATGGTAAAAATTTTTTCCTAATATCCAACCTGAATCTACCTCCCTCTATTTTAAAACCATTACCCCTTGTCCTGTCACAACTGGCCCTCTTGAACAGCCTCTCCCCATCTTTCTTGTAGGCCCCCTTGAGGTACTGGAAGACCGCTATAAGGTCACCCCGGAGCCTCCTCTTCTCCAGGCTGAACAGCCCCAACTCTTTCAGCCTGTCCTCATAGGAAAGGTGCTCCAGCCCTCTTATCATCTTCGTGGCCCTCCTCTGGACCCTCTCCAACTGGTCCATGTCCTTCTTATGTTGGGGACTCCAGAACTGGACGCAATACTCCAAGTGAGGTCTCACGAGGGCAGAGTAGAGGGGGAGAATCACCTCCCTTGACCTGCTGGCCACGCTCCTCTTGATGCAGCCCAGGACGCGGTTGGCCTTCTGGGCCGCAAGAGCACATTGCCGGCTCATATTGAGCTTCTCGTCCACCAGTACTCCCAAGTCCTTCTCCTCAGGGCTGCTCACGATCCATTCTCCGCCCAGTCTGTATTTGTGCCTGGGATTGCCATGACCCAGATGTAGGACCTTGCACTTGGCCTGGTTAAACTTCATGAGGTTGGTACGGGCCCACCTCTCCAGCCTGTCGAGGTCCCTCTGGATGGCATCCCTCCCTTCCAGCGTGTCGACAGCACCACACAGCTTGGTGTCATCGGCGAACTTGCTGAGGGTGCACTCCATGCCACTGTTCACGTCACCGACAAAGATGTTGAAGAGGGCCGGGCCCAACACGGACCCCTGAGGGACGCCACTCGTGACCGGTCTCCACATGGACATCGAGCCGTTGACCACTACTCTCTGAGTACGGTGTCCCCTTGGATGCTGGCTGTGAGGTCATTTCTGACCAGCCAGCAGTGGGGAGACACATACTCTGAGGTCTTGAAAGCCATTACAATGCTGCCCCCAACAAGAGGAAAGATTTGTGGAGGTCAGGGGTAGGTGGGACATGATTTGAGGGAGGAAAGAGAGGTTTGGGCAACACAGATGAAAGATTTTGAAGCGGAAAGATGTGTTTAAATAATTTTGATGCCACCGTGACACTGACTGTGAAAATATTCACATTAGGCCTTTACGCTGTTTCTAACCAGTAACTTTAAACCCTGACCCTACCCCTAGATGGCACCCGTCACCCTGACAGGAATCCACTACTCTAATCCCTAACCCCAAACCTTACCTATAAACCAAAGCCCAAAACCACCAACATCACCCTTACCCCGTTACTCACTCTCATTCCTAGCCTTTATCCCAAACATTAAAACATTCCCCTTGACCCTGCCCCTGCCCCAGCCCTACACAAAACCCTAATCCACAAAGTGAGCCCATGCCCTAACACCAACTAGACACCCTCAGCAGAACACCAGACCCTCCCTCTAAGCCCAACAGGACTGAGGTCCTTGTCCTCTTGGCTGTGGCACCTGCCTCTGCCATAGAGGTCTACCAAGAGAAATGTGATTTTGAGGCTCTGCACTCAGTTTCTCCCTCCTCCTGCTTGGGGAGACCGGGAAGTGTTTCGCAGTTTTCGACGCTTGCCATTGCTCACCCTCACATCCCACCACCCCCAGGAAGTGCCCTGAGCCACGCAGGAGGGACAGGATCTGCTGTCCCGGGGCCTGCAGGTTGGGACTTGGCCTTTCTGCTCCATAAAACAAACCAAGGGGGTTTGCAGCATTACAGCCACCTGCTCAGGGCCTTTGCCCACCTGCAATCATGGCCTCCAATTATCTGCTCTAACGAGTCCATGGGGAGGCTTTGTCAGTGATGGCCCTCAGTGGGGCCAATCAATGCTTCAGGGTTTTTCTTCTGGCTTCAGCTTCTTGAGAGGTTTGTTCAGGCTCCTCTCAGCATTGGAGGTTCATGGACTCAGGGCCAAACACACCATGGGGGCTCATTAGAATACAGAAAGTGCTAACGAGCTATTTCTCTTCCTGTAATTCTCTTCAAGACTTGTACAGCTAATTAGAGCTATTTCACAACATAGTTAAGCAGGAAGATTTCCAAGTTCACCCAATAAAATATATTCTTTATTTTAAAGGTTATATTTATTAATTTCAGTGTAGAGAAGAGGTGATAGAAGCATTCTACAACTGATGCAGAGGGTCTGCTCAAGAGATCTGGATAGGGAGGAAAAGCAAATCCTTGAGGTCTGACACTGTATGGACAACGTTGCCCCTCACCCCCTCTAACCTCACCATCTCTCTCATTGGCCACCTGGGATTTACATCACTTTTTTACATCAGAGTTCACTGAACTCAGAGCTGAATGTTACAGCTCCATTGCACCATCTTCCAACTGCTCTCCTCAGAGATCTGGCTGCCCGCAGGCACAGCAGGATTTTTCCTCTTTGCAAGCAAAGAAAATTAAGCATGATAAAGTTTCATAAACAGTAAAATACTGTTTTACTCATCATGCCATCCTCAGGCATATGGCAAGGACAAGCTGCCTCTAATGAGGTTGCCTTTCTACAAGGGATGATTTTAGGGAGATGTTTTAGACAGATAGATGCAGAAAGGTAGATAAACAGAAACACCATACAGAAACAGGTACAGAAACACCATAAAAGTGTTGACTAAAGAGACAATTATGGGACAGAAAGACAGGCAAGCTTTTACTTCCTGAAGCTCAAAGTAGCAGCAGAGGTGAGAAGTATCTGAATGAACAATGAGCAAGGGCAGGAGAAAACTGGAGACTCTAGAACATGCCAAAGTCTGCTCTCCTGAAATTGAGTGTAGGGACCTTGCTGTGCACCCTCCTTGCTGCCCTCAGGATCCTGAACTCCACCATTTCATGATCACTGCAGCCAAGGCTGCCCTTGAGCACCGCACCAGCCCCTCCTTGTTGGTGATAATAAGGTCCAGCATAGCTCCTCTCCTCGTTGGTTGCTCTATCACTTGGAGGAGGATGTTTTCATCGACACCTTCCAGGAACCTCCTGGATTGCTTATGCTCTGCTGTATTGTCCCTCCAACAGATATTGAGGTGGTTGAAGTCCCCCATGAAGACCAGGGCTCATGAACATGAGGCTGCTTCTATCTGTCTCTAGAGGGCCTCATCTGCTCAATCTTACTGGTCGAGTGGCCTCTAGCAGATCCCAACTACTATGTCCCCCGTCCCCGCCCTCCCTTTAATCCTGACCCATAGGCTCTAGGTCAGCTCCTCATCCATCCCAAGGCAGAGCTCCAGCTGGTCATTGACA